>NW_017307724.1:42507-51896 GCF_000935625.1 Nanorana parkeri
GGACTCCTGTAATTTGTCATGGCTGGGTCGCATTCATGCACTCAAAATGACGCTGCTCCCCAAGATCCTATATTACTTTCGGGCTCTACCCATAGCTATACATAAGCCAGATCTTTTGAAATTCCAATCTTTAATTATTAAATTTGTTTGGCATGGAAAACATCCTAGACTTTCGAAAAATGTACTACACCGTTCTAAACGGACAGGGGGTTTGGGTGTCCCCAATCTCTTGCAATACTACAAGGCAGCGCGGGTGGCTCAGCTTTCCTCTGTGTATGATCAGGGTTTCACACCAGATTGGATCCTAATTAAATCTCTCTCTGTCTCGGGTACACCAATTAATGCCTTGAAGTGGATGTCCCTAAGGCAGAGGCCGGTCATTATGGCCCCGGCTTTGTCTTGTTCTATGATGGTATGGGAATCATTCCGAAGGGGAGGTGGGTTGGTGTCGCCTCACACTCCTCTGGCTCCCGTCTTCCACAATCCTAATTTCACCCCGGGGGGATCTCCTGGAGCGTTCCATTGGTGGCAAGACAAAGGTCTGTACCGCATAGCACAATTCTTTAAAGGTCGCAAGCCACTTACTTTGACCTACTGTCGGGAGGTTTTGCACATGCCATCTTCGGAATACTTTCACTACAGACACTAAATAATGCTCGCACACGTGAGCTGTTTAGTGCATTGATGTTGGACAGAAAGTCTTCTATTTATATAGATAAGGAGGAGATCATAACAAATGTTTGCTGCAGACATAGGCGGATCCCTATGCCAGACATTCCTCTCAGACTGTTTTGAGTTTTGTTTTGCTGATGAGGGATAAATTGGCAAGAATAAGGTGATAGATATGATCTGTTTTACAGAACTATTATATATTGTGTGTATGGCATCTAGTGATCCCCCCTACTACTTGACTATGCTAATGTGGAAGAATCTGAAATGCAATTGTATGCTATACCGATTGTGCATCATGTGCTATTTCATTGTTTTATTCTACTTTGGAAAATTAATAAAATACTTTGAAAGTTAAAATGTGATTGGTGGCTCAATAATTTTATTAGCATACATTTTTTTGCATGTGAGAGACGGCAAGGATCCAGTGTGAATGCTTTCTCGCATTACTAGATCAATAACGAAAGGTTGACTGGGGCAATCTAGTAATGCATGTATAGTAATGCATGTAAGTTTGTAAAAGTCAAAACTGCTCCTTTGGCCAAAGTAATAAATAGGATATCTAGACTTACATTTCCTCATCTGATATACAACTCAAACAACATTTCAAGCAGTAATGCTGGAAAACTATTAATACAACAAATGACAAACTGAAACCAGCAGGTTTTGAAATAAATTATTTACCATTGCATTTCATGTTACAATTCATATTTAATGGTGTAGGCCATTTTCACTTGATTTTGTATTTTCTAGCATAATTTATTTGGTTTATTTATGCAATCATATTAAATTGCTGCTTTCACCAGGACACTACCAACACCTGCCACTTCTTTTAAAACATTAATCACGTTAATGAATAAGGCATTACTGATCCTAATATGTTTGGAGGTTTTCAATTTGTGATATGGCACCTGAAATACATAAATATAACTACAGCCAACAAAAGACCAGAGTTTCATATGATGAGTAAATAAGTGTAATTAAATGCTTTCACTAACAGTAAAAATAACCTGAACACTTAGAATATCAGAGTCACTTCACAACATGGCCACAGACTGCCAGATATCTCTCAGCCCTGGTGCACACCTAAGTGGTGGCACCGTTTTTGTGTGTTTATACACGCTTTAGCAGCATGCGATTATTTGCGTTTGTTATAACACGCTGTGGCAGTGCATGGCAATGCCACTGTGTAATCTCCCTTCAGGTGCCCATACACTGTACGATTATCGTATGATAATCCCAAAGTGTATGAAAGGCGTGCGACCGTTTCTACTGTACGATCGCGGGTTAGTGGCTTGCTTGTGTGTCAACTGCGCCAGGAGGCTGAATGGGCAGGGGTTCTTTAGCATCTCATGGCAGCACCTGCCCATCCAGCCTCCTGGCTTTGCATTTGCAGCACCGCTGCTCCGGCCTCAGGCCACTGCCTGTACCTCCAGACAGTCACAGTTGTGTGCTAAACTGCAAACTGGGGGTTTATCCCATCCGCAGCACCCTGCTGCACTGAACTCAACTCTGACTCCTGGGGGGAGCCTTCCTGTCTCCCAGGTGGAGTCCTAAGCCCTTCCCAACACCTTTAGGCCTGGTTCACACCCGGGCGTTTTACAGCGCGTTCATACACGCTGTAAAACGCTCAACATGTGAAAACCAATGATTGCCTATGGGCATGGTTCCCACCTGGGCATTTTACAGCGTGTAGGAACGCGCTGCAAAACGCCCTACGTCCAAAGAAGTACAGGAGCTTCTTTGGGGGCGTTTTGCCACGCGTTGCCATTGGTATTCCCGAGTGTGGATCGGGGTTAACAAAGCGGTAACCCCGAGCCACACTCGGGAATACAGCGTACAGGTCTTACCTTGTCCGCGATCCCCGCTGTGTCTTCGGCGGCTGCCGACTTCCGGGTTCTGTCCCTTGCGAGCGGCCGCGTCGCAGGGGGGCGGAGCTGGCGGGAAGTTTAAAAGTGAAACTAAAAAAATAAAATAGTTTTTTTTTTTAAATAGAGAAAATAAAGGAAAAAAACATACCGCCAGTGAAACGCGCGTTTCACGGAACAAAGGTTACGCCTAGTTGTGAACCTGGGCTCAAGCTGATAAAGGTTGTAAACTCCCTATCTTCCCTCACATTGCTGGAAAGCTATTTTCTGCTGCAATATTTACCCAGGTCATGTAAGGAAAAGGTTAATTCCCTTTTCTACATAGAAAATGCAGAAATTTTCCAACATGTTAGGAAGTCTCAGTGTTATAATGTGTTATAATTATAGCACTCGCTATAATTATAACACAATAATTATAATGCTAGCTATATACCTCATTTGAAGTCACACATGACTCAATAGTTGGCAAGCCATCACAAGAGATTCTCAAATTAAATGAGAACTGTGGGGTCAGTGCTTTTCCCCAAAGTTCAACTAAGGGTAACGGGAGGACATAAACTAGCGTCCTCCCGTCCCCCAAAGCTGCAGCCCGGCGGTATACTGAGACGCCGCAGCCGGGACGGATCCCGACAATACTGTCTGGATCCACCCAGCTGCGTGAGTGACAGCTGGCTCTACCTATCTAGAGGCAGAGTCAGCTGTACCCGCCCGTCGGTTCCGCAAGTCAGCGCTGGAGGATCGGACATGTGAGGTGGGGGACTCCCTGCTAGGAGCCGTGAGTGGCAGTCACGGCTCTCTGCAGGCGCAGGATTGAGAAGTGAGCGAGCGACGGTATGTGTTCGCTTACTTCCAGATCTTTTGAGCCGACGTGTGACAGTTTAATTGTCACACGTCGGCTTGAACTATGAGGCTGAGTGATTTTCACTCACCTCATAGTTCTCCTTTAAAGCATAACTAAATCAACACATTTGTTTTTGATAGAATAGAGAATGGTTAGAGCCTCTGTCAGGTTTTTTCTGCTGTCTGTGTTCCATTGGGGACAGCTCACATCATGTCCCAGAGATATAGCCAGAAGTTAAGGAAATCTCCCCAAAGTGAGGGAAATAACTTCTTAAAGTGACATTAAAGGCAATTTTTTTCCCCTCACCCCAACGTTAAAAGGAGAACTATGAGATGAGTGATTTCCACTCACCTCATAGTTCTAGCCGACCTGTGACAATGAGACTGTCACAGGTCGGCTCAGTAGATCGGGAGGTGAGCGAACACATACCAGGTTCGCTCACCTCTCGATCCTGTCACGGCTCTCTGCCGTGACAGGGGGAGGGCTGGATTCCCCTCTCCCCGCTCCGATCTGCCAGCACTGACTGGCGGAACGGACGGGTGAGGGGGCGGGTACAGCTGGCTCTGCCTCTAGATAGGCAGAGCCAGCTGTCACTCACGCAGCTGGGCGGATCCCGTCATCTACGCCGGGATCCGCTCCGGCTGCGGCGTCTCAGTATACCGCCAGCTGTAGCTCGCAGTATACTGAGCTTAGGGTAACGGGAGGACGCTAGTTTGTGTCCTCCCGTTACCCTAAGGAGAACTATGGGGAAAACACTGACCCCATAGTTCTCCTTTAATTACAGCACTTACCTGTATTAAGAGAGAGAGAGAGAGAGAGAGAGAGAGAGAGAGAGAGTACACTGCAGCAACAGATTTACAATTATCCCCTGCTTATATGAATGAGTTAAATGATCCATAGTACATAATAGTACATAACATGTAGTTGTACTATGGATCATTTAACCCATTCAAGTTAGCAGGGGAGAATTGTAAATCTATTGCTGCAGTGTACTCTATATGTAGTACATTACATATTACGTTACACACGTCCAGTACACTGCAGCAATAGATTTACAATTATCCCCTGCTAATATGAATAGGTTAAAAGATCCATAGTACATAATAGTAGAATATGTAGTTGTACTATGGATCATTTAACCTATTCATGTTAGAGAGAGAGAAAGGGTAAAGGTATCAGAGAAGGCGGGAAGAAACCGTAAAAAAGGTAGGTAGAAAAGGGAGGAGCTTTAGGTAGAGATGAAAGACTAGAGAGGGCAGGAGGGCCTGCCTCTAGTATAGTAACACCTAGCAAATGCTAGAGACAACCTATCCCTTACTGGGAAGGTGCAACCTATGTGGGGAGAAGTGGTCGAAGTAGCGGTCCAAGAGGTGCTACCGGGGCTCAGTAGGTACCGTAAGACCACCCCTCTTTAAAATCCAAACATTATAAAAGTATATTAAACCTATGACAATCAAACCTCTTTAGTGTTATACTAGGGCCTAGGAGGCCTACTGGGATCTACCGGGTTCCCCCCGCCCATCCACCAACAGTATGGGAGACAGGGGGGAGCCGGAGATGACCAAGGTCCACGGAGGTAAAACGGACCGCATGGAGACAGCAGAGAGCAATCAGACATAACACGAGTGTGCACAACTTATCCCAACTTTAAACATTAGAAAATCTATGCAAAACATATGTGTCTATGAAAGGATATGAGGCAGAGGATCCAGGGTCACAAGCGGGAAGCGGTGACTGTTCATGAACTCATCAGCCTTCATTGGTCAATGGAGGATCCAGACGAGGAGCGGCGCGCACTGAACGGGATCGGGCCCGCCTGCGCCTTTGGGGAAGCGAAGAGGATACTTCGGATCTGCCATCCAGGAGAGAGAGGTCAAGCCAGTCCGGGACCTCAATAGGAGCCACAGCAAGAAACAGGAATAGATCCGCAAGCTGAGCAGGACTGCGAAGATGAAACTGGTCAGAGCCCTTCCGAATCTGAATGCTAAAGGGGTGACCCCACCTGTATGATGCTCCAGCTTGTAGAATCACCTCCAGAAGAGGTTTGACCGACCTGCGCATGGCCAGTGTCAAACGGGAAAGATCCGGCATCAGCTGTATCGTTGCCCCGTCGAAGTCAACTGGTCCCGACCGCCACACCCGACGTAGGATCTCCTCCTTAACGTTGTAGAAATGGACCCGGCACAGAACGTCTCTGGTGAAGTTTTGACGATCTATACCAGCGCCAGCAACCCGATGTACCCGGTCCAATTCAATAGGTTCAGTTGGGGGCTTCCCCAGTATGGAGTTAAGGATAGCGTTAACTGTAGCATGGAGATGTGGGCCCTGGGTGGCCTCAGGGATCCCCCTTAGCCGTATATTATTCCTGCGACTGCGGTTTTCCCCGTCCTCAACACGAAGTAGTATTTGCTGGAGATGGGATCTATGGGCGGCCTGGGTGATTTCCATGGCATCAAGGCGGGCAGCATGCGAGGAAACAGTGGTAGACAGAGCAGAGACCCTGCTGTCACCATTGGCAACCTGCTGGCGTAGCTCGCACATCTCACCTCTAAGGGCGCCTTCCAACCTGGCTGTCCATGAGTCAAAATCAGCTCTAAACGCTGCAAGCAGGTCCCTGACTCCCTGACCCGGCCCCCCTTCTGACTCCAGTAAGGCTGCGGGCATAGATGGGCCTGGAGAGCTGTCCTGGGAGCTGGCAGGAGAGAGTGGGGCTTCCATAGCAGTCTGGGAGGTAGAGGGAGCTGGCTGAGCCGTCCGTTTGGAGCCGGCCGTTTTAGCTGTGAGCTTACCGCTTCCCTGCGGGAGTGCTGGCATCTGGTCCCCAGCGGCCTTCAGCTTAGCCGAAACTTTAGGCGGCATGTCGCGGCCTGTCACCACGGGCGCAGATCTCGGGCCGCGGACGAAAAAGGAGGCGATGTCCCGGGTACCGGCGGATTCCGGAGCTGAAGGGGAAGGCAGCCGCGCGGACATCCACTGCGAGGAGAGGTCAGGTAGTGAGATAATCACTGGAATCGAGCCCCGGGGTCGCAGAGCTCCGTTCGGCACGTCTTTAGCCCGCCATGCTCGGCCACGCCCCCCTCATGGATCATGATTTAACCTATTCATGTTAGCAGGGCAGAATTGTGGGAGCCTCCCACATGGTGAGCGCCGAGACGCGATGCAGCGATCCTGCCCAACGCCGACTACGAGAGGCACCGCGTGAGGCAACAGGGATCGGAGTGAAACTGTGAGGGAAGTTGGGACAGGGCTGGCTGTAAATCTATTGCTACAATGTACTGGAAGTGTGTACTGTATGTAGTACATATATACAGCACACACCTCCACTACAGCAAGAGAGTTACAATTTCTCCCCTGCTAACATGAATAGGTTAAATCATGATCCATAGTACATAGCATGTAGTCGTACTATGGATCATTTAACCTATTCATGTTAGCAGGGGAGAATTGTACTGGAAGTGTGTACCAGGTTAAATGATCCATAGTAGACACTTCCAGTACATTGCAGTAATAGAGTTACAATTCTCCCCTGCTAACATGAATAGGTTAAATGATCCCAGAGGCAGATGCATGATCGGATTTGTAGTTTGACTACATCTGTGTGAAAGCAAATACAAATGTTTTATTGTTCTAAAACAGTGTTAAATTAAAGTTCTTCATAATCATAAAAAAATTGGCCTAAAATCATTAGTCTGTATTGTTTGTTTTTTTAAATGTCACCGGTCCCTTTAAGAAAAAGTATCGGTAATTGGTATCAGCAAGTACATAAGGGGAAGTATTTGTACTTGGTCTTGAAAAAGTGCTATCGGGACATCCCTAATTTTAACCCTTCCTCTTCTGCTTATGTTAGATCCATTATAACTATTCTGTGATCAGTATAATGACCCTTTTATCTATCTTATCCTGCACATCTATACATTAACCACTTCAACTCCTCCTCCCTCTGTCTATGACCTGTACATTTATTGTATCTAGAGATGCACCGATATATCGGCCGACAATTACACTTTTGGCTAAATGGCGAAAGTGTCATTTTTCTGCCGATAGAGCGGCGCATCCCTGCTTTCTTTCCTCCCCGCTGGGCGCTGCTCTGTGTCCCAGCAGGAAGGAGAGAAACTGTGACAGACGGCCGAGCGCTGCGGGAGGAGAGCGCTGCGAGCGGCCGGCATCTCTCCTCCCACACCGCTCAACAACCTGTCACAGTCCGGCAGAGCGGTGTGTGGGGGGCGAAGACAGCCAGCGCTGTCAGAGGAGGCTGAGCTCTCCTCCCAGCACCGACCCGCCCAGCCTCCTGTGACAGCTGTCAGAAAGGAGAGTGGGTACAAGCACTCAGCGTTCAGTGATCGCTGAGTGTTTGTAAATAATGGAGCACATGGTATGTTTACTATATCCTCAATTATGAATGAATGGGACTGATCTACATCCCCTCCTGTTCATTCATGATTGTGGTTATAGTAAACATACCATGTCCAAGTTATGAATGAACAGGAACACTCAGTAAAGCGGATTCCTGTTCATTTATAACTGGGGCTGCAGAAAAAGAGGTTAAGGGCTCTGTGTCTCTGAGGACTCTGTCCTCAATCTCTTTTTCTATTTTAAAAGGGAAATATCAGGGGTCTGTTTAGACCCCCAATATTTTCCCGAAGCCCCTAAAAGTAAAGTATTTTGGTTTCGTTTCTGAAATTTTCATTTCAGTGCACAATTACCAAGCTACATGTTTGGGGTGTCAGCTTACAAAATGGGGTAATTTTGTGGGTGTTTCTACTGTCCTGGCATTGTAGGGCCTCCAAAATTGCAATAGGTATTCAGGGAATCAGATGCACATTTATGTCCCTTGAAAGCCTCAAGGTGGTCCCTTGTATTTTGGGCCCCTCTATGTGGCTAGGCTGCAAAAAAAAGTATCACATGCATGGTATCCCCATACTCAGGAGAAGTAGCGGAATGTGTTTTTTGGTGTAATTCTAAGGGTATCTATGCTGTTTGATAGAAATATCGTATAAATTGACAACTTTGTGTAAAAAAATAAATTAAAAAATGTAATTTCTTTCTTCATTTTCTAAAACCCGTGGAGTAAATTAAATCTTCAAAAGACGTCTTTTATCAAATACCTTTGAGTGCCTGATTTCCGAAATGGGGTCATTTTGTGGGTGTTTATTCTCTCCTTGCACTTCAGGGCCTCCACAAATGTGATAGGTAGTCAGAAAAACAGAAGCACAATGTTTGCATATTTAAAACCTTGAGGTGCTCCTTGGAGTGTGGGCCCCCCTGTGTGGCTAGGAAGTAAAAAAGTCTTATATATGTGATATCACCATACTCGGAAGGAATGTTTTGGGGGTATAATGTTAAGTGTGCCCATGCTGTGTGTTAGATATATCTTGTTAACTGACAACTTTGTAAAAAAATTAATAAATGTTTTCTTAACCATTTGCTGACCAGGGTGATACACCCCCTTCCTGCCCAGGCCATTTTTCAGTATTCAGTGCTGCAGTACTTTGACTGACATTTATTCAGTCATACAACACTGTACTGAAATGAATTTTATACCATTTTTGGGGACACATAGAGCTTTCTTTTGATGGTATTTAATCACCACTGGGGTTTTAATTTTTTACTACATAATGAAAAAACGACCGAAAATTTTGAAAAAAACCTGTTTTCCCTACGCTATGTCATAAAACATTTATTATAACACAATTTTTTGGCAAAATATAAAAGATGGGGTCACGTCGGGTAAATATTTCCAAAAGATGTCACCAGCACTCCAAAAGTAGATTCAATATATTTTAATGACATCGGTCATTCAAAATCACAAGTACTTTCGGGGCCACGTTGGGTCCCCGTCATCAGGCTCAGAATAGGGGGTTATTCACAAAGCTGCCAAAGGCAGCCATGTGAATAACCAACCCGAAGTGAAGTGAGCCGAACGCCATTCGGCTATTCACTTCAGGCTTGAACAGCTGATTTCAGCCGTACACTGACTGAAATCAGCTGTACAACGGCTTGCTGCGGCTGGG
>NW_017307724.1:56514-108299 GCF_000935625.1 Nanorana parkeri
GGGGCAAGGGAGCCGGGGAAGCACGGGGGGGGTGTCCGGCGGGGGGGGGCGGCCCCTTCTTCGGGACGCAGAAGCGATCTGGCGACAGGTAAGTCGCCAGGATCGCTTCTGTTGTAAAGCCGACAGTCAGCTCTACAAGTTTAAACAGACTCCTGGCGGCAAAAGTCGCCGGGAGTCTGTTTAAACAGCCCCGATGCTGGCGACGTACACTGTACGTCGTCAGTCACGAAGGGGTTAAAATTGTGTGCGCCCCATGCCTAAAATTGGCCATAGTCAATGCTTTAAAAGCTTTTACCGCTCATCGTTTTAGTGTTATCAGTAATTGATGGGCATAGAATTATTGCTTTCACTCCGACATTCGCGGCGATATGTAACATGTGCTGCATAATCATCGTTTTCGCACATAGGCGCACCTGACGCGTACTTACGTGTATAAGTGCGTGCGCGCGGGGTCGAGGGACTTAAAACATTTTTCGGTGTTTTTTAATTTTTTTTTAATTTGAGACTTTCATTTTTTTATTTAAAAACTTTTTCTTTTTTTACACTTAACTTGATTGCTATAACATAGGGGGCTAAAAAGTCCCCCAATGTAATAGCTAGAAAAAATGACAGGTCCTCTTTATGGAGACATCAGGGGTCCCCAAAACCCCTGTCACCTAGGGACCCCCAAAGAAGCTGATGAAGCATAGATCTGCTTCATCAGCTTCTTCTCTGGCTCTCAGCCATAGAAATGACAGCTAAAGGCGAAAGTGATGTAATAGACATCACTTTCGACTTTAGAGAGAGAAGGAGGAGAGATCAGTGGTGGGGGAAATGCTGATCTCACCTCTGTCTCTCTACAAGCAGCCGCTGAGCCGGCCTTCTCGGTACCACCCCTGCGGTGCCCGGGATAACCGGTCCCGGCAAAGGAGATGGGGGGCGGCGCACACTACAGGGATATAGCTGGCCGAACGCTTGTATAAAACAGCCGGTAACAGCTGTTAACCTTCCTGGCGGGACTCTGCTAGGGGGCGCGCACGAGCAGAGAAAAAAAAGTCCACCCGCTGGGAAGGATCCACCGTCCGCCTGTATTTTACGATGGGCGGACGGCAAGGAGTTCATTTTCTGATACCTTATCCCAAAAAACTTGAACACTCCGCATGCATCTTATCAAATACCTTGGAGTATTTTATTTCCAAAATGTTAGTGCCTCAAGAAATGCGATAAGCAGTCAGGGCACCATGGTTGATACATTTCAAATATATATACCATAGTCTGTGGACTGTATTACTTTCACACATTGTAATTAATATACACTTATTTGGGTTTTGTTTTTACCAAAGAAGTGTAGCAGAATACATTTTGGCCTAAATTTATGAAGAAAGATTATTTTTTGTGCAAGATTTCATTGCTTAACATAGGGAAAACAGGTTATTTTTCTAAATTGTCGGTAATTTAAAAAAATAAAAAACCCAGTGGTGATTAAATACCACCAAAAGAAAGCTCTATCGGTCCCATAAATATAATTTTAGCACGGCGTTGCATGGCTGAATAATCGTCAAAGTACAACAGCGCTGAATACTGAAAAATGGCCTGGACAGGAAGGGGGTTTAACACCCCGGTCAGCAAGTGGGTAAAGAACAATTGTACCAAAGGTTTCACATCACAATCAATTTCACGTCTGATTTTATACTTGTTAGAATAATATATCCATACTGGTTTTAGAAAGTACCAAGTTCAAGGTAAATGAGAAGCAAGCAAAGTAGATGCTAAAAAACCCCCCAAAAAACCATGAGCAAAACAAAGATGACATATGGAAATGCATGAATATTCACAGGCATATCCTTCATTACACCAAATTCATAAAGCTGAACATTTTATTGAAATACATAATTAATAGAGATTTATCCACTGCTCCTAAGCCTTCAACCCGTACAACAGGTTTCACAGTGGCCAGGGCCGGATTTACTCTCCCTGCCGCCCTAAGGCCAGGTTCCACAATACGCCCCACCCGCCAACCCCCCCTCCCCATCAATTGTGAATGGCAACCAGATGGCAGGGCGGCAGGAATTTTTTTTACATTTTTATTTACATTTTTTTTAAAGCAATGTCATTTTTTTCCCTACCTAACTTTATTGCTATCACACAGGAGATAACAAGCAGACGGCAAGGTATGAATCCACCGGCGTCAATCCACATTAACAGGACGCCGGTGGATTCATACCTCGCGCCCTATATCTGACAGCTCAGGGGAGGAGTTGCGGCCTTGTGGGAAATCCGTGCCTGACAGTGGCTGCAGAATATGTTGTTTCTAAAAAAATACAGGAGAGACAACAGGTGTGAGCAGTGCTTAAAACACACCTATACACAAATGTAAACATAAAGTTACATTAACAATCTTGATTGAGTGAACAAATAATTTGTAAACAGTAACAGGCAGAAATATTGTTTCTGAAAAATGCTTCTTGATGCTCCCTCCTGTGATGGTCTTGTGACCAAAGCCTAGGCAGTTCGTCATATGATCTCTGCGAAAGGGAAGGATCAGCCAATCTTAAATCTGATCTTGCCCTTCAGAAGATATCTTCCATTTTACACCATGTCTGAAGCTTAATATAGGAAAAATAAACAAGAAAGGCAGGCGACAGATAAAGGGAGCTAATTATATCTAAGTGTGTAAGTTAGATGCTTCATCATAGATATTCATAGACAAAATGAAAA
This sequence comes from Nanorana parkeri, assembly GCF_000935625.1. Classification (NCBI taxonomy): domain Eukaryota; kingdom Metazoa; phylum Chordata; class Amphibia; order Anura; family Dicroglossidae; genus Nanorana; species Nanorana parkeri. The sequence continues at coordinate 59,212 of NW_017307724.1, forward strand.
GTAATTGGCATGCATGCATGCATGAATACAATAAATTACCTGGTGCACACAGACGTTACACTTATCACAGAAAACCATCTCATTCCCATCCTCTCCTTCTGGTGACCGGCAAACATCACAGACGACATCTTCATCATATTCAATCCCCAGCCCTTCTTCCTTTTCAATAGCAAGGCTTATGTTTTCATGGCAGAGCATCTCTAACTCTTCTAAAACCTTTTCTAAGGTAAGTTCTTCTAGAAGTGGCATGTCTGTGAATACAGAAGCAGTTGTCAATATTTAGCAATTTATTAAACCTGTTTATCATCTCATTGGAAGAATCAGATGTCACACCTCACCAAATTTTCTCCACATCCCTCATATTTTTCTGTAAACTGCAGCCAGCATTGGATGCAGATTAAATCACGGATACAAACCACTAATGTTATTAAAGCAAATTGTAGCAAGTGATTTAATTGCTAGAGTCACTATTAAAAAAGCAACTTGCGGCTGCTACAAGTTTAACTAGTGCTACATCATTGGGATGGCGTGCTCTGCTACAAATCATTTTCTATCAGCGTTTCCTAGCTAAGCCACAGAGGTGAAAGAAGAGCGATTGTGGCTGGCAATCTTGACGCACACATGCACACTGCTCAAACTCAATCACCGACAGACAACCAAAAATTACTGTAAAATTAGCGATTTAGGAAATAACTATTATTTCCTTAGAAAGATCACTGAATTGAGGCAATTGAAGATTGCTGCAAATAAATCTCCCATCTGCCATGGCACTTACCATTTGATTATAACAACATACTCTTCAGACACAAACTATTTGTTCTGCTAAGAGTTTTCCGCCTAGCACGTGGGTTAGGGAAACAACCTCATGGCAATCCACTGCAAAATCCAAGAACAGCAGGGAAGCCAGAGTAAACTGTTGCCCTTTACACACAGTGCACCTGCATGCACCACATTATTCCACCAGTAAATTACAGAAGGACCAAATCATCATCTTCTTTCTCCCAATTTATCTCAGCAGGAAGATGCTGTCTAATATAGCACTGCCTTCACTAAAGATTCCCAAAGCTGACTATTTGTTCAGTGCTTATTTTAGCAGTTTGTTGATGCTTTTATAGTGGGAGGGGTTCGTTAGAGAATATTCTGCACTCTGCATAATGACTAGATTAGGACATAACTGCAGAATAGCAGCATCAAGATGAAAATTTACTTTTTACTTCTTGGTACAGTGCCAAAGCTTTATGGACCTCAGATCCAGATCAAACACTCAACAGTGCACATACAACCGCACTGCATCCCTAGGGGATGCTTGTACAGGTAGTTGAGCAGGCACTACCCTGAATGATAACAGCCATAATTCATCCCAAAAGAACAAGGTCACCCAGGGGCAATTATTGCAGGGAAAGCTCCTGAATAAATGTGAGTATTGCAGCAAAGTCCACTTTTTTAGACTGCAGAGCAATACATTTAACCCTTTCGCTGCCAAAGACGTATGGCATACGGACCTACAAAAGTGCTTCCAGCTGGCCAGGTCAGTATGCCATACGGACCTGGCATTTACAGTTCTACTATAAGCTGATGGTCGCTTTAAAAAAAAACACTGGAGTTCAGCTTTAATAGGCCTGGTCTGCTGCAGCGTGTATTTTGACTTACTGTAGTGTGCATGGTGAGCAATACTAACAGGATTGTTAATTATCTTGGTTTAAATCGTGTAGCCTGTACAGTACTGTTTTTGGCATGTTGCTGGGACATTTAAAAAAAAAAGAAATATTCTATGTTTTGGTATACCTGATGTTGTGGATATGATGTATACTAATGTAGTTCCATACAAATTACTATGGCCAATATAGGTATGGTAACTCGAAATAAACACTTTACCTCACCCTCCTACCTCACCCTTGGACTCCCTACTCTATATGAAAAAGGATCATGGGAAACTCGGAAGACTCTGCTATTTCCCTATGTTTTTTCTCCACCAACATTGTATCTACAGTCACTAAAATTTCATGGAATGTAAAGGATCACACACTACACTACAAAAGAACCAGAATGTTTAACTTTACAAAAACACATGTCCCCCATATCCTTGGTCTTACAGAGAACCAATTAATGAGTAAAAAATACTAGGTTGGTCGGGGTTTCGTGCCATGCACTTCTGTTATGAGAGGGGTGTATCAATTCTTTTTCATAAACAATAATTTGAGTGTCTAGAAACATTTTCAGATTATGGAGGACACCATGCTATTTTAGATTGTGTAGTACAAATTATGCCACCATTTTTTGGCCATTTTTACCCACGCCATTGCCCGCCTTTCTGGTCTTTTTTTGTATCTGGTTCATTTATTTGACGCCATTACACTTTAATATTGCTTTGCCATTTGTCCTTATCTTTTCTTTTTGTTCTATCTCTCCTATTTTGGGATTTAGGATAGATAATAGGAGGCTTTCCCTCAAACCCTGTGATTCAGCTCTCTCAAAAGCATAAAAAGAACAGGCTGTTGTCTCACATGGATGTAATACCAGCTACTTAATAGTAAAAGGTAAAGTAGTAATTTAATTTATTATTAGAGTTATGATTGGAGACTGATTGATCCAGGTGTGTGATTAGTTTAGGTGCAATATTCTGCAATTTTTGGTGATCTTTAGGTGTCCCTCTAGTACCTCCTCATCTGGGTATCCTGGGATCTATAAATAGCCTGCTGAGAGAATATTCAATTTCTCAAGTATGTAGTGAATTGAACATTATTTATGTTATGTGTAGAATTATAAATGTGTTATGGTATAATTAAACATATGCTTATATTGTTTTACAATATGTGTAACCCTCTCCTGAGCAACGGATTTTACCATGAAACGTGGAGTTATCTTCTCGAACAATTAACCTTGTCAACTACATTGCATGTAGGATGTGCAATGGAGGATATTTGTATTATGTCTGAAGGACCCCAATGGTATATTGCGCCCGTCAAAGAAAAACTGATGGGAATGATTAATGTGTTACAAGGAAAAAGTATGAGACCTTGGGGCTACATTCTCTTTTATGTTTTTAACGTATGTCTGTATACTGTATCAATTATACATTGATGATTTTAATGGAATGAAATAAATACTTTTGTCATTTTATATTGGCATATGCCTACTTGAATTCTGAAGTACCTAAAAAGTCAGACAAATTTTTATTGTTTTCCGTTAAGTGCACAATTACAAATTGCGGGTTACATGATGCCACCTTCCCATCTTGTTTCACTCTACTTATTGGGAACTTCAACTAGGGGTTTTGGACCCATCCAAACTGAGACATGGTCAGAAAATAATCATTCTTGCTAATTGGTATAATGTCTATGAACTTATAGATATATGGAGATAGAAGAATCTGTGCGCTAAAGAATCCTCGTATCAATCCAAAACATACAGATCCTCGTCAAGAGCCGACCATGCCATTACAATTAAGTAGATATTACCACAGATGTTTGAGGCCAAATTCCCTATTAGATTGTCTCTAATGCTAGGCCATCGACCCTCATTTCACCTCTGAAGTCTTAAACCTCCCTGGATTTCTAACTGATGTGATCAGTAAAAAGTACACTATTTTGGCAGGAAAATACCCCTATACTGTACACACTGGGATACGTTTAAAGCTACATGCACACAAGGCTATTATTTGTGGCTGGGGATTACTGCGGCAAGAACTTGCAGATTCTTGTGGCAGGAATCCCATGTGGGTCCATACAGATGCGACTGTGGTGCCCAAGTGAATGACAGGCTGACAGGCATCCGCATCTGTCCATATGTAATTGTACAAGGAACAATTACCTGCGGCTCAGGCTAGATGCTTGTCCCTGGCCACAGATTGCATCCAGAGAAAGCATTTATCACAATCCATAGGTAATAGTTCCATGATCAAAAGAAACAAAGAGCTAAAGGTAGCTGTATGAGCAAAAGAATATGCTATAATTGATTCTGGCGAGGTCAGTATGGAAGCTAATATATAAGTATAAAGCAGGACTAGCTTCATAAACAAGTATAAATAAAACCAGTCTAACCAAAATATCCATGAACTATTAAATTTTTTAATGCATGTGATTTCCAACTGTACATGTTTCTTCAGGTTCGGTTCCTATAGGAATTAATGTAATATTTCATGCATCTTTACCCAGCAGACTAGACTCCTACTGTGAGTGCCATCAAGAACTTCCTAATCCCAATACAACTCCCACAATGTACCAGTAAGTAACGACAACTTAGATTTCCCAAATATCCAGGAAGAGATAGAGGAAGGGTTCCGATTCTACCCTGAAAATGCAACACCAGGTCTTAATGGCTAATCACTGGAGTGCTATAATACTAATAATGTGAATCATATATACCTAACCTGTCTTATCCTAGTCATGTACCTATACAGCCTAGCAACTGCAACAATCTGCCTTTATGTCATCTATTGATATTATTGTTCAACTTCATTCACGTGGTATACCTACGATAAGTCATGCAAAGTGGGTAGAGGGTATACCAACATATTTGCCTCTCCAGAAGAGAAAACACCTGTACAGCCCACGCTCCATATTTCTATTCACCTTGGTAAAGGAACCCTTGGCAGGCATTAGGTGGGAAACCCTGAGTAAGAGAATATCTCTACATGCTTACTATGCATGTATTTATAAAAGATCCTTTAAATCCTTTCTAGACTTTGTTGATTGCTTCATACATGCCTTATGTCTAAGGGTAAGTAGGGAAAAGTAAACTGCCTTTCCTATCCATCTTACTATATCCCTAGATTGCATACTCCGAAATCCAGGAAGTTAAAAGCTTCAAATACTTAGGGATAACTATTCACAATTATATCAGTAGATTTCCTCTTCCTAGCGTGGCCTGAGTCATCATTCGCTCCCATTAAATCAACTGGTAGAATCAAACTAATGCAAATGATATATTTACCCAAATTCCTCTATTTAACCGCTAGAAGACCAGGTGTTTAGACCCCCTTCCTGGCCAGGCCATTTTTCAGTGTTCAGCGCTGCAGTACTTTGACTGACATTTATTCCGTCATGCAACGCTGTACTGAAATAAATATATATCACAGCTTTTTCACTAAAATTACCTAATAAGCGATCAAACCTTGAAAGAAGAAAAACTCACACAAAAGGAGTTCTTTCAAATCATTTTATTACAACAAACACCCTATGAGAATAGCGTTTCATTCTCTTTCTGTGATAATCAAACCTAGCTTGCTTGACAGCCTGCTTCAAGAACCTGCACAACCCAAAACTGTTTCAAACACCTAAAACCTGTTGCAATCAGCAGCGTTTCACACCTGCAGCGACTCTATCAGAAATAGTTTGTATATACTTGCGATTATTTGTTTGCATACCCTGGCACAATTTGTAAGATGTGGAGCATTTTTTAGGAAAACATGACTGATTAGACCAAACACATTTTTTTTTCTTGTGATTCAAGATAAACTATTAGGCATCAGATAATAGCACAATAATTAAACAAACCATAGCAAGAAGGGAAAACAACAAAATGGTCCTGGTCAAACATTTTTGAATACCCTTAATTTTTCAAGGATGGCTTGCAGTCTTTTGTGGTAGTTGTTAATGAGGCCCTTTATTTTCTTTTGTGGTAAAGCTGCCAATTGTTCTTGGCAAAAATCGTGCCAAGAAATCTTACCATAGTGGCTTAATAAGTCAGGAGATTGTGATAGTCACTATAGTACCCTTACTTTTTCCTGCTGCAGCCACTGAAAATCAACCTAGCCTAAGGCTGCATTCACACATAGCGTTTGCAGTTCCAGCATGGTTTTCCGCATGGAATACTAATGTTTTTAATCTGTGCGGATGCCACTCATTTGTGGCTATTAAATAGCCACAAATGTGCAGAATCTGCCGGATTATCGTTCTTGCACTATTTCGGGGACCGCACGGTTTCTTGCCACGTGGTCCCAGCAATGGTGTGAACGATGCACAATGAAGGGCATTGTTTTTTTTGTACAGCCGAATACGCGCGGTGAACGGCTCAGGTGTGAATGAAGCCTTATGCTTGGGCTCATTGTCATGTTGGAAAGTCAAACTGAGACCCCGTGTGCAGTTTTCCAGCTTTTGAATACAGAATTTCCTCCAATATTGTCTGATAATATGTTGCATTCATCTTGCCTAATGGTTGTGACCATTAAGGTTTAATCATGGTCACATCAATCCAAATGCTTTTGTTCCAGTTGTGAGGCTTCTCTAGGTGCTGTTTGGGTGTCTAGTCCCCACTGTGAGATTTCCCTTCACCTACAGTAGTGAAGTTAAACTAAAATCTCCCCCATAGGGAGATTGCAACACAGACCACAATAAAAACCATCATCAATTACTAGAACTGGAGATAAAAAAACAAAAAACTAAACTGGAGTTGTTGACAATAACACACAATCAAGATTCATCTTTTATTTCATGAAAAAAATAAGCAAGACTTTTGAGCAACAACTCAAATTTCATGCACATTTTCTTTTCTCTATCTTCAATTTATCAACCCTATAAGGCTCTTGATTATAGCATAGCAGAAATATATTTTTTATGATTAAGTCACATGTCAGATTATACTCATGGATGTTTACAGATTCATACATCTTTCTATGCTTATGTCCATACATTTTGTGTACTAAAATTAGCAGTGATCCTTTCACTGTTCTCTACTGATTAGAGAATAGCAGCTTGTCTGTAAATATTAAAATCCTCTGTATGGCTTTCAAATAATCCTCGATATCAGCGGTCACCAACCTTTCGGATCTCATGGACCACTAAAGTCATAATTTTAAATCCCTCGGACCACTAATATGATTTTTTTAAATATATATATCTATATAACGGAAAATTGTATACCTAGCTTCGGTAATTTTCCTTTCCTGGCTCCTCCTCATGTCAGCCTATGATGGGTCAGCTCCGCCCTCCTGACCCCCCACAGGACCACCCTCATAGCAGTTAAAAGAGGGTCCCTTACCATAGACCAGTGTTCTATATCCAGCTCACTCGAGACGGTCAATGGGGGGGAAATATTGCGGCTGACATGAGGAGCCAGGAAAGGAAAATTACCGAAGGTAAGTATACAATTTTCCGTTTTCCTGGCTCCCTCCTCATGTCAGCCTACCATGGGATTTAAAAAGCAATATACAAGGGAGGGAAACCCCCCCAATAAATAGGCACACACCAAGCATAACTGCCATATAAATTTAATGAGAAAGAGCAGCCGAAAGAACTGCCACTCCCAACGAGGCTTCAGCCCCAAATCTAACATCCAGCTTATAGTGTCGCATAAACGTGTTCGGCGTGTTCCAGCTTGCCGCTCTGCAGATGGTATCCACCGGCACCCTCGCGTAGGTAGCCCAGGAAGCCGCCATCGCCCTCGTGGAATGAGCCTTTAAGCCATTGGGAGAGGAAAGACCTGCGACCCCGTAAGCCAATGAAATGGCCTTCACGATCCATGATGAAAGAATCCGCGCCGGGGCCGCTAAACCCTTCTTTGAGCCGCTGGGAAAAATAAACAAATTCTTGTCCTTCCTAAAAGATGCGGTCCGTTGTTAGTATGCGGAGAGATTCTCCACCAGGTCCAACTTCTTCCATTGTAACTCATCCATCTCTGAGATTCCCATGCTCTTCTGGCGTCACTGAATGCAACATGGCCCTGGCCTCCAGCTTAATCTGGTCCACCGCTGCCTCTGCCACGAAATCTGCCGCCAACCTCAGATTACCGAACAACAGGGACAACTCGGGGACATCTTCCTCCGGGTTGCAACGCACCTCCAAGCGCGACACCCAAGACCGAATAGCGCGGGAAACCAAGGAGACTGAGACCTTACATGCCGCACCTGAATGTAAATCCCGCAGACCGCATGCCCCCCCTAGCTTCAGCACTGCCCCCAACCACCCCCGTGCCTCCCCATCCCCCACACTGAGCCACTACTACCTGGCTTCTCCCCACTTTTTCTATGTCCTGCAGCCTGCTCAGTCCGGGTACTGATGAGATGCCCCGCCTCCTGAAGAGCCTGCACTGTACCGAGAGCAGCGCATTCCTTGTGACAGCCGCTGCTTGAGTTAGTGAGAGGCAGCCCGGAGCCTCCGTGCCGCTTCAATGACGGTCCAGCCTGCACGGCATCAGAGGGGCCCGGGGAACACCAACATTTTCTCATGGACCACCAGAGGTCCACGGACCACCGGTTGGCTATACAGCATGTTATCAACAACCCTGGAAGAAAAGTGTCATATTTCAGTGCCCTACAATATGAAGTATATATGGGTTTTATATGCCTTAAATAGAATGGAAGCTGCTAGTAGTTCCATACAAATTACTATGACCAATAAAAGGTATGGTAACTCGAAATAAACAATTTTTTTCCAAGGCTTCGGTTACAGTCAACAACCACTACTGTTAGGGTACAAATTGTACTGTCAATTTTATGACAATGTACTACAACAATTGTACTTTTAAAGTGTCAGCAAAAAAAGTGTCGGGGGACAGCTCAGTATAGTTTCTAAATCTGGGCAGTACAGTGGCATAGTAGTTATCGCTTCCTCCTTGCAGCACTGGAGGTCCATGGTTTGAATGCTGACCAGGTCCCTATCTGCAATGAGTTTGCCTGTTCTCCCAGTGCTTGCTGCTAAATTGGCCCTCATATGTATGCATGTGAGATAGGGACCTTAGATTGCAAGTTCCTTGAGGGCAGGGACTGATGTGAATGTGCAACTATGTAAAGCGCTGCGTAAATTGCTGGCGCTATATAAATACCAATAATAATAATAATGAAGGACCTTAGACAAAACTGAAAGCACACCCCCATCTATTGCTTAAACCTATGCATGTACTGAACACATTTGGTTTATCTAAGTGTTCTATGTTACAGGGTGTCATGGTGCGACCATAAAAATATCATATCAGATTTTTTGGCCTCATGTCATAAGACATCCTGAGTCAATTATTTTCTTTTACTGAATGCAGTCGAGAAGCTAACAAAATTTACATAAACTCGTTAGCTAGAATGTGTTAATTAAATCAAACGTGGGTTTGTTGTGCTTCCCCAACAGGGAACCGTTCAGTAATGTATATTCTTCCTGAAGGTTCTAGACAAAAGTGTCTCCAGGTGGGTTTGTCACCAGACTGGAAAAAGTGTCACCTCACCTTGTGTGTATTTCAATGTTCAAAATGCTTAAAAAATGTCATATCTCATAATTCCTTATGAAGAGAAAGGTTTGTTGCATATGGGGAAGGGTGCTTGGAATGACCGCGGATGGCGCCGCCAGTTGCAGATAATATAGAAATGTCACCAGCACACCAGACTCCTTCAAGGATAGTCAATCGTGGATCTATTCAAAACTTATGTCAAATACAAAAGCGTTTTCGGGACCACACAGGGTCCCTTCATCAGGCATAGCAGTGACAAAGTTACAAAACACAGTGTGGGTATATATAGTCAAACATCAGTGTGGGTATATATAGTCAAACATAAAAGTGGAAGAAAAAACAAAAACACTCCCCCTGGGCGTCGCTATGACGTCATCAGAATTTCAAATAGCTGTAAGCATGTTATGCAAGAGAGAAATGTAACCTTCCAGTATTCGTTTCAAGTGGAAAATGTTCAACCATTGAAGATCAATGGTGCAGGTATAAGCATGAAGACTGGATGCCTAAAACAATAGTGGACAAAATGCTTAGTAACTTCTTACCTAATCAGCAGTCACGCTGTGCAGGCAGATGTCGGGTTGCCGTGGTAACCAAACGCCATCGTTCGGATCGAGATCATTGTTAGGTAAGCAGGAGAACCGCCCACTGGCGCGTGTGCAGTGTGGGACAAGGTTACTGCCCAACAGGGATCAGGGTGGATACTGGGCATGTGCGAGGCGTGGTCCAACATACAGAGCGGGTGGAACGCACGGCCATCTTGGGCTCTAGTATGCAGACACCTGATATGTAACCTAGGTAACCATAGACGCTGCAATGTGCACATAGATCGTGACCGGCTGAAAACATATCAGATTGCAACATATAAAGACACTTGAACCCTAACAAAAGGGGGAATACTGGAACAGTACAAAAAGTCAGGAAAAAAAGACAAAACAGTAAAAGTATAGGATAAACCTAAATTAACATAGTAAAAGAAACTCGACAAATAATTGTCCAATGCATGGAAAAAGACCGCATAACCGACTATAGCTGATCATATTGGTGTCAAAACACACGGCAAGGCTAATAACAAAAAATAATAAATGAGTATCTAAGAGATTATTGGTATAAATGCCAGAAGTAAGATTATTAAACATTATTTAACACATAACACGCATGTGTTAATGTAGTTTCAAGCCAATGTAGAAGACACCAATGAGGATAGTAAAAAGGAGGGGAATTTTTGAGTGGGTGAACAAACAAGATCAGAGAATAGTATAAAACTAATAGAACTGTTGCCAATGCATGGGCAACCTACTATAAGGATGGTTAAAAAAAACAGTACAGATGGAGTTGTTGTAACGAAAAAGAGATTGGCTGTCGATATTATAGGGCAAAGGATCATCTGTCGTCAAGAAAGCAGGACAAGCGAAGGTTACTGAGCATGGGCATTTCAAAATGTAGATGCAATAGTCAGTGTTACATGTCAAAAAACCACGTATATGATACACATTACACTTGCGTGGATGTGTAAATGATTCGCCACAAATCAAAGAATTACATATGTTACAATTGTAACACTTGTAACAACCTGTCTTGGTTGAAAATGTGTATGATGAAGTTTGATATTTGGCTCTTGGATCTGCCTGTACTAGAGCATTTCTGAGAGTGTTAGCACGCTTGTATACATTCAGTGGTCTATTCTTGATGGTGGAAGTGAGACCATTATGAGCCTGTAGGATGTTAAGATTTTTAAAAGTCATCCTTTTGATGTTACTAAAGGCCTCAGAAAACGTTTGTACAAAAGGGATTCTTTTTGAGACATTGGGGTTGATTTACTAACCTTATAAACACGCCATGAACAAGTATACACCTCTGTAGTGTGTTCCCTCCCAGCATGATCTATTGGTGGAATCTAGACACCTTTGTAGTGTGTACACACCCAGCAGGTGTGTTGTGCAAAGCCCTGCATGAATTGCAAGGGGATGTTGTGTAAATTAGCTCTACATTGTGTTGCTTGCGTTGATGAATGCAGGAATGTAAATGCATGAGCTAACCATTTTTGTCTAAACTGTGAAGCAGCATTATATATGCATCATGTGCATGATTTTTCCATATATGGCATTAGTGGAAATATGCTTTTAGAGACTTTTTGGTTGATAAATACGTTTTGCTGTGTAAAAATCACACGCACCTAGTGCGTGCGTTTAGGTTAGTAAATCACCCCCATTGTGTGTTACGGAGCAACCTGAGTGCGGCATCGACGATTGCCGTGGTATAACCCCTCTCAGTGAACTTGTCATGCATCTTGGAAATCTGTTGGTCACGAGTAGTCTGATCAGAACAGATACACATGACGCGTAGGAACTGTGAGATTGGCAGGTTATCAAGCAGGTGTCATGTGTGGGCACTATCGTAATGAAGAAGTGTGTTCCTGTCAGTGGGTTTTATATAGACCGAGGTAATAAATCTGTTGTCAACAACAGTAATTAGTACATCAAGGAAAGAGATACTATGGTCAGACACCACAGGATTGAATAATATCTCTGGGAATAGACTGTTCAAGAATGATACAAAATCATTGAACAATTGATTGTCACCAGACCAAATCAGAAAGATGTCATCAATGTATCGAACCCATAATTGGACATGCATCTTAAATAATGCAGATTGATAAACAAAGCATTCTTCCAAAAAAACAACAAAGAGATTGGCAAATGAAGGGGCATTGCAGTGCCACGTATCTGTTTAAACACATTATTTTCAAATGTGAACAAGTTTCAAGGGTCCCAAAGTCTCTCAGCTTATTCAGGAAATCATCGGTGCCCTTAATATATGCTGGTAGCTCCTTCACGAGTGGTTGGAGGAAATGATCAATAAATTGTGCCAAAGGTTGTGCAACAGATCCGGATACCGAAACAATAGGCCGAAACATAAGCGGGTTAGTGCCCTTGTGGATCTTAGAGGACAGGAGTATGTGGGTGGCCATTATAAAGGAATTCAGCCGTAGCATCATCAAGCCATCCGTTCATCTTGCCAATATCGATAATCACACGCAGTTCTGCTAGAATTTTACGCATGTGATCATGCGTTGCTGCACTATAGCTGGAAGAATCAGCCAGCATAGTCAGCATACCTTGCTTATATTCCAAGTAGTTCATGATGACAATAGTTCCACCTTGATCAGCTGGTTTTATGATGACTGTATTGTCATTTTTGAGAGCAGTCAGTGCGTCTTTATCTGTTTTCGTCATATTCAAATGCATCCTGCTTACCCTAGAGCTATTTCTATGTCATGTGCGGAAGAATCCGGATATGCAGGTGCTTCGATTGGGGGACACACACCACAAACTAGCGGCATATGCCGATGGCCTCCTTTTCTACATAACTAACCCACACACATCCTTACCAAGTCTACTATCGGAGTTGCAGGCTTTTGACTCCCTTTCCAACTTTAAAGTTAACCTACAAAAATCAGAAGCGATGTCTCTGCCTACCCCGCTTTTTTGATTACTCCAATCTAATTTCACCTTTGGATGGGCAACTCAGGCCATACGTTATCTGGGTACTTTTATTCCAGCTGATCTTGTTATATATATTCACACTGAATTTTCTCCCGTTTTTGTGTTCTTTGCACACGGAATTACAACAATGGAAAACATTGACTATTTCATGGTTTGGCCGTCGCAATGTCTTGAAAATGAATGTAATGCGCCACTTATTGTATCTTTTCAAAACATTGCCTATATGTTTGCCCCGGAATTATCTACGTTCTATTTGATTAGCCTTTATCCAGTTTATTTGGCAAGGTAAATCACCTAGCGGCATTGGTTTTCTGGACCCATACTTATAACATATTGCCACTCACTTGGCACTGGTGGTGGACTGTTGCAGACATTATGGAGTCAAGCTTTCGGTCCACATAGAACAGAAGAGCTTGGATTTTCCTCTTTGGGGAGCTCCCTGGTTAAAATCGAGTTCTTACCCTTCTACTTCAACATCCCCTTGCTGGCCCTACCATACTAGTGGTTTGCAAATACTACGCGATGTGTGGTCTCTCCTATTTCCCATCCCCCATGACCCCTATCTTGGGCCATCCAGAATTCGCCCCTGGCTTCACTGACAAAGTATTATACTGTATCTTCGTTTCCTGCGGTCTGTGGACAAACGGATATCTGATACAATTGTATGTTACACCCTTGGAAACTGTCTTTTATTACTCTGCTTGTTCATTAGTGATTTTGATTTAAAAAAAATTTGAAATGAGATACAGATCTATTCTGTATAAAAATTAGAACATGGAGTAAGGGTGAATTGCTGAATTGTAAAGTTTTCTTTAGGTCATGCATATGACTGTGCATCATTACAGCTCTGCTTAAGAATATATTTTTCTTAGAAAAGAACAGAACAAAGGTTTGCTATGCAATATTTGTTATAATAAGTACAGTATTTACTGGAAAAATATGTATATAAACTTTTCTTTTAGCTACAGTGATCACATACTTTTCTGTTTTCAAATAGGCATGTTAAATGTAGGATCATTATGAGTGTGGTTTAATAAGTACAGGTACAGCACATAAATAGTGCTGCCTTGATCTATACATACCCATCTTTTTGAACTCTTTGTTAACAAGTTCTAACCAGCATGTATCCACTTCATCCAGGTCATATCTGCAGACTGCTTGCTGTGTGGTCTGTAAGCCCCCTGGACACTCTGAATCAGGTAAATAGTTGCTTGCTGTCTGTGAAGAATAATCCTCTAGTGCATCAAGCAATCTAAGGAAAACGAAAGCAGGAGTGAATGTTTCAAGCTCCCAAAGATAACAATATGGCAATATAAGGTCCTTTGCAATCTTCTGGTCTACTTATGCGAGTGATAAAATAGTATTAGGGCCCATTCACACTACTGCGTTGTGGTAATGGGTACATTACTGCAATACAAGGCATGTTCCTGTGTATGGTACTGCATCACACAGAAACATGACACCAGCATTAAACCAGCTGTTGCACTCTGAATGGTGCCCCAATGCAATGCATTGTGGTGCACTAACAGAAACAGTACATGTGCTATCTCTGTAGTATTTCAGAAACTCATAGCAACTTATATGGATCTTACATTATGGTAACATAGAGCAGTGTTTTCTAACTTAATTGAAGCAGGTATGGCCTAATTAAACCAGCTGCTTATTATGAACTCCTTGGTGTGGACTACTGTGTCTCATGTGACCCCTAAAATGAGCAAGTTTATTAACAGCACCCCTTAATCTCTTACAGGGAATGTATAGAGGTTTTGTAGATTTCTTTTTTGTTTATTATGATCATAACTTATATTAAAATGCAAAGCAAACACAAAAAAACAGAGGCAACAGCGTTTGTGTTATATTGTTTTATTCACACTCAAACAGGAGATAATAAGACTACTCACATGTGAAGCTCTGAAGAAGGGGAAATTGCCCTGAAACACGTCAGCCATTTAGTGTTAGTCGGCCCTGATTTTGTTATTCATTGCTTGAATATACTTCACACATGTGAGTAGTCTTATTATTTTCTGTTTGATTGTGAATAAAATGATATAACATGAGGAGAAGGTGCTGTATCCCATAAACATATTTTCATTATTTTGTAATCGAAAAAAATAAATATGGCATATTGGTATTTAATGGAGACTGCTCTGTCCCTTGTGATCTTGGTCTGGACAGGAAGTTCAGGGAAGCAGAGCTGAGAGGTGAAGCCAGCTGTGTGAAAACATGATGACTAAGTGCTTGGACAAAAAGTTAAAGAAATACTTTTCTGGTCAATATATATTTGTCTAATCTGGATTCATTATTGAAAAAAAGATGTATGGCGTTAATACTACTTTAACAAGTGAGAGTACCCCCTGAGCCCATTAGAACGTCCTAGAGTACACATACCATTGGTTGTGATCCAGTGGCATAGACGAATCACTAAAAATAAATATGCATATCTATATCGAATTTCTATCCCACTCCTAATAACCATATTGATCTAGAAGTTTGTAAACTTACTTCCCCACAATGTAAATGTACTTTCTCAATGCATGGACATAATTTTACTCAGCCCTGTGAGTTTGCACTTCCTTGTATCACCACTCTGACTAAGGCTGCTGTATGAACTACAACTGAGCATCTGAACCTCCTACAATGTAACATCTTTTTTTTAACTGGTGGACATGCTGCAGTAAGACATTTTACCAGCAGGTGAAATTAGTAATTGGTACTTTCAGTCTTTGAAAACTTAGGAGCCATGTGTGCCAATGACTTCCAAATCATTCAATTGAGTGTGTTCTGTAGCTAGAAATATCCTTCAAATCCAACAATCAAAATAAGCCTCAACTATGAGACAGCAGAGCTTATTATCAAGGATTATTCAAAAAATGGATTGTCCCCTAATTATAGAAATCCCTTACTCGGAGCTGGTTCCGTAAACAGGTAGAAAATATATCATTAATCAAAATTAATTTTAAATCGTAGAAAAACAAACTTGAACAATACATCCACAACAAAACATTTAAAATCAATTAAAAAACTTCCCTTGGGTGAACAGTCGTTAAAGAAACATAGGTGATCTGCAGGCCAACTGGTGTGGCATAAAGTAGTTAGAGCAGATACATACAATGTATTACATATGCGGATACAATGTATCCCAAGTTACTCACAGCTCATGTAGCTCAGGGAGCTCGGGGAGAGACAGTCCTGCTCGAATCCCACAGCGCTGAATGGTTTTTCGCTTCAATAAGCGTATCCGGTAGTGGTGGTTGGGATCCAGAGATAGGGATATATTAGTAGGGCTAAAAAATGTAAGCGCCCTTCCCTTTCCCCCTGCTTGGGACTCTCTCTAGCCCGCGGGCTTGGATTTCAAATTTGAGAGGTATCCCGGAAGCACTACAATATACATGTGCGGCCGCACAGTGAACAGCAGGAAAGGTAGATGCAGGAGTCTCCACGGTAAGAAGTTCCAGGTGCAACTTTGGATCCACAGGCTGCGTGAATACTACAAACAGTCGTCCGGTCGTTTTTCCTCAATCTCTGCTGGATTGGTATAGGTTCCGATGCAGTTGGACTCCGTCTCCGCACTGACCCAGCTAATATATCCCTATCTCTGGATCCCAACCACCACTACCGGATACGCTTATTGAAGCGAAAAATCATTCAGCGCTGTGGGATTCGAGCAGGACTGTCTCTCCCCGAGCTCCCTGAGCTACATGAGCTGTGAGTAACTTGGGATACATTGTATCCGCATATGTAATACATTGTATGTATCTGCTCTAACTACTTTATGCCACACCAGTTGGCCTGCAGATCACCTATGTTTCTTTAACGACTGTTTACCCAAGGGAAGTTTTTTAATTGATTTTAAATGTTTTGTTGTGGATGTATTGTTCAAGTTTGTTTTTCTACGATTAAAATTCATTTTGATTAATTATATATTTTCTACCTGTTTACTGAACCAGCTCCGAGTAAGGGATTTCTATAATTAGGGGACAATCCATTTTTTGAATAGTTTTGTTGAAACCCTGGGGATTGGTATTTTATATAATAATATTGTTCTGGCGTAACTCTGTTATGTTCCCCTGTTTGCTGCTTATTATCAAGGATTACCAATCCAAAATAAATATATGTATTTATTTACAGGTAGCAATTAAATACAAATATATGATAGTGTGATCTAGGTTTTAGCTACAATGCTGTTTTGGTAACACTTTATAATCCACATAAAGAAAGCCTCAACTGCCATTCAGGTCTGTCTAATAAAGTCTAATAATAATTAAAACTGCAGACTTTGTAATGTACAACACTGATTATAGAGTGCAGTAATCAGGCGAATGCATCATACAATATAGTGTGTACAGTGCAGTTTGGAGGAATATACAAGGTATAACACAGCATATAGAAAGCAGTGGTCAGGACATATGCACAGCACTGCTTGCAAAGTGCAGGAGTCAAGTGTAAGTTCCCCCTTAAATGTTAGATGTCAGTGGCCCCCCAAATGTTGGTGGTCAGTGGTAGAAGCTTGTGTTTAGTTATCAGAGCAAAACGCAGCAGTGGCCTGGATATGATACCACCTAACAATGCCAGCATATATTTAAGAGTCTTGCCAGCCCTAGACCACCAAGCAGGAGACCCGGTGCAAATGCCCCAGCTGTAGTGTCACCTATGGGAGCCACTCTCCTCTAACATAACTTAGGAATATCACAACTGTTCTCTGCTAGGGCATTGCATGCTCCCCCCGGCAACCCAAAATGAAGTGCTTGGTTCTTGCGCAGTAAATCACATGGTCTAATTTGCCTAGTAGTATGTAAATACTGACATCTGAAAAAGCCAATAACTGCTCAGGATCCTTTTTGGGGCTGCAGCGCAAAACAAGCAATATATGCATGCAGCAGCCTGGATGTATAAGAATTAAAAGAAATAGGAGCCCTGTGTGATAACTTATCCTCCTCCGTAGCTTGCCAGTGATGGTGTGCATATGGAAACAGCATGGCTCCCACTAACCTCCAACAATCTTCAAACAGAATGGACACAAAAAAGAATTCTATGTTTTCAGTTTAAAGCCCAATTCTGGGCACAATAATCTTATTAAAGTTATACAGTGTCTTTTCTAAGAAGAAAAAAAAAACACCTGCATATTCAGTACTGCCTTCTTCTCTTATCAGGTATACATGCAGGTGGAAGTCCAGCTCCCGTTGAACTTCCATGCCCATTTGTCTGTAGTGCTGCAGGTCTCCTAGACCTAAGTGCTGTGGTCACATCTCCATCCCACTCTCCTTCTGGCTCACAAATCACAATCATAAATTGGAGCTTTGGGCAGCTTGCTTTATGATTAGCCAGGAGGAGAGGGGGAGGCCCCCCAGCTATCAAAATACCTGAACAATACCTGCATCTAACTTAATGCAGGCACTGCTTGTCCTACAACCTTCCATTTGGCTCCTCCAATTTTTCCAATCAAAAAATTATTGGGTGGGAGCCGGTAGAGAAGGCAACCCATTGAGCAAATTTTGACTGTTGCATCAAGTACATGCCAAAATTCGCTCAGTGTATAGGCAGCTTCATTTTCAATTCTGACCACAGTGCACATTTAATGATACCCCTTTACAATTTACCAAAACCCTCACAAGTAGGAATACATTCTCTTTTACACAATACCACACAAGTACACTTTAAACAAAAATAAATGTAGTCTTGTTGAGAACTGTATCCAACACATTTACAAGAAACATACAATAATGACAGAACTATAGCAGGGTCATATCTAAATATCTAAGAAAACAGTGCCAAACTGTTACTTATTAAATATAAATGACTGTACTAACAAGGGGGATAAAGTAAGCAAAGAAAAGGCATCTATTGTTAATAAAGGTCTGTATGAAAATTAATTGTTAATGAATGTCTATTTATGATTCATCCTACAGTTATAGAAAGCAAGCTTCCACAGATAACTATCATTTGTATAAAATCCATCACGATGAAACACATCAATAAAATATACACAACTAGTCTTGTAACAAAAACGCTTATTGTAACTTTTGGCAAACTAGAAGTAGTACATTAGTTTTGGAGTACTAACTTACAACAGTTACAGAAAACAATTTAATCTTCTTTGGACAAGAAGGCTTTTTTAATTTATATTTCAATTAAAATTGTTGTTTCTTCCTTTACATTAGATATACAATATACTGGAAATATTAACTTGATTAAAGTTGAACTCCAGGCAGATAAAAACATAAAAAACATGAATTCATGCAGATATAGGTTCATTGAAAAATCAAGTGTATTTAAAAGAAACTAGAGAAATCTGTCTTGGTATCAGCCTCTTGCAGTGCTTGTACAGCACAACTCAGACTGGGAAAAGCACCCCAAGGAGTCAATCAGATGTGCTGCAATGCTTGTGTATTAACACAGGAAGAGAGAGAGGAGTGAAAGAGAGATAAGCTCATAGGCCTGCTGCTTCTCCTTCACCATCTATGCAAAGGATGGGGCAGAAAAATATTTAGCTGAATTATTTGAGTAAAGTCAGTTCTCGAAACTCTAGTCTCTAGCAGAGCTGTGTACATCTCAGAAATGAATGGACACTACCACACTATGCCTGAGCAATAGGTTCATTTTCTAGCCTAGGGCTCCAGTCTGTGTAAAGCTGCCCTTACACCTACGAAAACACATCAAACCAACGGCAAAGTCCGTAAGACAGAAGTGATCACTTGACCTCATGCAGTGGGCGGAATTGTTCGATCCATGCTTCCGAAGCCCATCCTTAAAAGCAAAGAGCGTTCATCCCACTCTTCGTGGGCAGTCCTGAAGCAAGGATGCAGAGAGAGGTCAGACAATTGCCATAATAATGTTAGGTCTTGGGGCCATTTGCCAACTCCAGCAACGAAGGGCTAGCAGTAAGCTAAGAATTGGCTACAAAAAAGAGACCAATACTCACAAGTGTCACTCCTTCAAGAATTGAGAGAAAACAATCCCGATGACTTTCGCAACTATATGCGGATGTCCGAACCCACATACAACAACCTGCTAGATCTGGTGACCTCATATATCAGGAAGGAGGATACTGTGCTCCGCAAAGCTATACCCCCAGATCAAAGGCTGTTAGCCACCCTGCGGTTCCTGGCCACAGGCAGAAGCCTAGAGGACCTGATGTTCTCGACTGGGATCTCAGCCCAGGCCCTGGGAGGCTTCATCCCCGCAACCTGTGCTGCAATAGTCCAAGTCCTGAAATAGTCCTGATGACTATTTCAAGGTAAATCTCCATTTATAATCATGATCAGCACATATCGAAAAACATAACAGGCTTCACCCTGACTAGGGATTTCCCGATACTACTTTTTCAAGACCAAGTACAAGTACTGTCCCTCATGTACTTGCCGATACCAATTACCAATACTTTTCTTAAAGGGACACGTGACATTTGTTTCTAAAACAATACAGACTAATGAATTTAGCGCACTTTCTTGCGGAGCATGTTCATAAAATTTACTACATTCTATCTAATCTCTCAGTCATTCCTTCAGATCAGCAATACAGTATAATTTCAAGTTTAGTTGGGGGAAGTGGGACAGATTGGAAGAAGCAGGGGAGACTTGTTACTCTATTTCTGCAACCTGGTCATTTAAAGAGTTATAATTCTCCCCCGCTAACTTGAATAGCTTACATCAAATGATCCATAGTATACAGTACAAACTTGCAGTACACTGCAGAAATAGTTACAATTCTCCCCAGCTCACCTGAATAGGTTAAAATGTAACCTATTCAAGTTAGCAGGGAAGAATTGTATTGCAGTGTACTGGAAGTGTGTATTGTGTACTATGGATCATTGAACCATTAAATGATCCATAGTACACACTTCCAGTACATTGCAGAAATAGTTACAATTCATCCATGCTAACTTGAATAGGTTAAATTTTAACCTATTCAGGTTAGCTGGGGAGAATTGTAACTACTTGCAACCCTTCTCTGTATTAAAGTCCAAACACCCCCCGCCAACCAGCTCAGGGTGACATTGGGAGTCCCACACTGTCTACACTGGCTGCTGAAATGGGAAACCAGGTTAGCGGGATAGCAAGATTCGCCCGCTAAAGGGAGACAAAGCGCACAGTTGGCAGCGTGGCTGAAGGACACAGAGAAAAACAGTCATCTAGAATAAGCGAGACAAGCCGACCCAGAGATGTCACAGAGCGACAAACAATGCCTACCAAACACATCACATCAGCAAATAACATGGATCGACATGACAGGAGCAGAGCCAGGACATACCGCCATGACGCTGTGCGAGAGTGTCATCCCCCGTCGCTCTCGTGGCCGTGCTGTGGGAGGAGCTTCTGTAAGGTGCTCGTTTAGCTGCTCGGCCGGCCCAGAGGACCCCAACTAGCGCGGTACCTCTAGGCAGCCTGGAACTATTTTAAAAATTAAAGCCCCGGTATCGGCAATATGTATCGGGGCATTTTCAGTACAAGTACTTGTGAAAATGCCCTGTATCGGCCCCGATACTGATACTAGTTTCAGTATCGGGACATCCTAACCCTGACACATAACCAAGATAAAGAGAAAAGATAATCACTTAACATCTATCATGAAATATAGATTTAGACTAAAATAAATATCACAGGTTGGTGTATGATAGACCAGGAGTTCAGCACTGGTCTGGTTGTCCATGTCCCATGATGAGCCAGCACCACAGCACTGCTGGCGATGCATATGCTGGGCAGGTGTGGGTGGGTGTTGTTGTTGCACCATGGTGTGGTAGATCATTGTCTGTTGCTGTAGTGTGTGGTGTGGCAGGGTGTGGTGTCAGGGTGTATAGCTTTTGAGATTGGATACCCACATCACGGGTCCCCACGTGGTGCTGTGGCATCTGATAAGGTGGCAGTGGATGTTCCAGAAATCCTGCCACGTGGGTATGTTGCCCTATCTGCCATGTCCATCCCATTTGCGTCATTGCCAGCACCCTAGCGCGTGCGTAATTGTGCTGGTTGTGGTCCATCCTGTGCATCTTCACAGCAGCCAATGTTAAAAACAATGGTATTGATTCATCAAAACAGTAGCAGCCAAAATCTGGAGCAGATTTGCACTGCAGCCAAACAGCTACTCTGTCTCATTTCCAAATCTTACCTGATCAAAATGAGGAGGGATGCGGATTGTTTGCCATGGGCAACTGCTCCAGATTATCTCTGCTCCAGTTTTGATCAATTCCCCCCATAGTGCTCTCATCCGGGCGCTGCGTCAATGCTGCAGACGCCTGGCTGAGAAAAGCATTGATGCCACGATCTGTTGAAGAGAACAGAAAAAATGATGGAGGGAAGCGCTACCACCAAGAGGTGACCTGTCAGGAATTGTGGGTCTACGTGGGGTGTGGACCAAATGCGATATGTGTGGTGGCTGGGACAACTCCAGGGGTGGCTGTAATCGTGTTAACCAAGGGATGGCAGAAGCAATCTGAACAGGATACAAAAATGGTGAAAAAATAAGGAGAAATCAAAAATACGATGGTCAAATGTGTGGTAAATATCAACTCACCATGAAGTGGTGACACGATTTCATCGACGATGGTTGGGGTGATTTTCTTGGAATCCTAGGTGTTGTGGTCGGGTGGCACTCCAGGTAGATGGGTTCAATTAGAAGGGGAAGGAGTGATGTCCAGGTATTTAGTCATACTAAGTTGGTAGCAACCTGGAGTGCTGCAGTGATTGCCCTAAGCTTGTTGCAGGGAATGCTGTAATGGTGTAACCCCAGTGACGAGAAGAGGGGTCAGTATTTTCAGTAATATTCCGAGCTTCTGAAGGGTTAAACCCCCTAAGGCTGGAGGTGTGTGGCCAGTGAGATCTCTTACTGGTGGGCTGGGGGGTTTCAGTGCTCGGTTCTGCGAGTGAACAGATGTGTGGGAGGACAAGGATTTGTGCGGGCTGGCACACACCCTCAGGACCGGGGAAGACAGTGAGTCAGTGCGGGCATGAGAGCCCGGATGCAGGAGGTAGGCAGGCAGACCACGCAACTCGAGGGCACGAGCCTTCGCCTGGGACAACGAGCGGTGTGTCAGTGGAGCCCACAGTGGAGTGAGGACACACTGATAGCTGTAACGATTCCTCCAAGCTCAATGATGTGTGATGTGTGTAGGATCTCAGCTGCGGAGGTAATTGGAAATGGTTCAGGTGGGAGGTTCACGGTCACACTTTAACTCAGGGAGTGAAGTCGGAACCCCTTACACATGATGTGCTGGTTGTGGTCCATCCTGTGCATCTTCACAGCAGTGAAGATGCATCAATGGTATTGATTCATCAAAACAGTAGCAGCCAAAATCTGGAGCAGATTTGCACTGCAGCCAAACAGCTACTCTGTCTCATTTCCAAATCTTACCTGATCAAAATGAGGAGGGATGCGGATGATACACCATTTATCGTGGGAGTAGTTTAAGTGGATACGTTGTATATGCACGGCCTCAATTGTACAGCATTGGGGCTGTGTTGGGTTTTGTAGTTCACTCCTCAGTTACTTCACTATGAGGCCAAACCTCAGGTAACACTAATATGGATAGGGGATGTGAGTCCAGAGTATATAGTGCAGCAGATTGATGGAAGAGCTAGTTACTTCACTATGCCCAATATAAGTATCATGAAGCACCAACAACTATATGGCTATGCAACACTATTGGCACTGATGTTAAACAGAATAGGAGATGAGATGAATGAATTCCCCACTAGGTGGCAGCATCAACACTTCCCCTGTATACAGTATGTTGTAAAGATACTTGCTGTTTAAGTTGGAAGTCCAGGCAGGGGAAGTGCAGCTGTCTCCTTGCTGCAGGGGGATTCCTGAGTGGTGGATCGAGAGGTCCAGAGGTCCGGTGGTTGGTCACAAGTCCTGCTCTTGCAACGAGACGCTGATGGCGCGGCCGTCCCCGCTCTGGTCTCAGACCTCGGAACAGCCTACGTTCCTGACAATAGCGGAGGACAGGGGTGAGTGCGGGCAGCCACACACGGCCGGGACTAGGGAGGACAGCCCGGACAGCGTGTGTTAATGTTGCGGCTGCCTAATACTACGTTGTCAGCAGCCAGATGCAGAAAATCAGCGCAGGCGTGAGAGCTAAGGGGACCAGAGGCAGGTGAGTGAACCCTGGAGCTCGAGGGCACGAGCTTTCGCCCGAGGTACTGGGCGGTGTGTCGGGGGAGCAGTGAGTGGGGGAGGACACACTGCTCGCGGATACCCGGCAAGAGTGTCAGAGGGATTGAGATGGCAGTATTGCGGCTGCCTTCTATTATGGTGTCAGCAGCCGGATCCACATGGTCAGTGCAGGCGTGAGAGCCAAGGGGACCGGAGATGGGTAAGCAGACCCCAACGTTCGAGGGCTCGAGCTTTCGCCTGAGACAACGAGCAGTGTGTCAGGGGAGCAAAGAGTGGAGGAGGACACGCTGCTCGCGGGCATACAGCAAGAGCGTCACAGGAGTTAAGACAGCAACCTGTTTCGAAGATCTCGTCTTTTTTGTCAAGCCGAAGTGTGTGGAAAACTACCCGATCTGTGTTGGGCCTCTTCTGTTCCCTCCTGGATGGAGCTGGGGCTGTAGAGGGTCCTGTTTCAGCTTCTCCTGGCTCTACCAAAAGCACACTCTCCTGTTGATGGCAATATGAAAAACAGCAATATCAACAGAATATCGTTCATACTGTATGTGTTATATGATTGCTAACATAGTGTCATCTTCAGTTCCCCACAGATGCAGAGGAGTGGAAAAGGATCGGAATACAGTTCCACAACATCTGGAATTTTCCAAACTGTGGAGGAGCTATTGATGGAAAATATGTCCGCATCACACCCCCTGCCAACTCGGCCTCATAGTATTTTAACTATAAGGGCTACTTCAGCATCATCCTATCAGCTGTAGTGAACGCCAGGTATGAGTTCATTTATGTGGATATTGGGCGGAAGGACCGTCACTCCGATGGTGGTGTCATGGAGCGCACTGAGTTCAACGCACAGCTCCTGAATGGTACGTTGAACCTTACTCCAAATGAAGAGAACACAGAGGGGCTGAACTATGTGATCCTGGCATGATGCCTTTGCCCTGGGGGAACACATCTTCAAACCGTTTCCTCTCAGAGGTCTGTCTCCTGAGCAGCGCATATTCAACTACCGGCTATCCCGTGCCCGTCAAGTGGTGGAGAATGTGTTCGGGATTATGTCAAATCAGTTCAGGATCCTCCACACCGCTATCAACCTGTCCCTTTTGAAGATCGACTGCATTGTCTATTGCTGCTTTACCCTATGCAATTTCCTGAGACAGCAGACGACGTCCTACATGCCAGCAAACATATTGGATAATGAGGACGTCGTGAGTGGGATTATGCATCCAGGGGAATGGAGGAATTGCTCTTGATAGCATAGGAGCCATGCATCCTCGGTTGCCCACTTTATCAGCCTGCAAAAATAGACAGGCATATGTGGACCACTTTATGGGCCGTGGTGCTATTGAATGGCAAAACAGAATGTAGTGTGCCATGTCCCGTTGTCAAGCTTCAATAGCAGTTTCCTGACAGTGCCTGAGACAAATCCGAGATTTTGCCACCTCACACCCTATGTACCTATCTATGTGCACAAATAAAAAGATTTTCCTTCACAAGCATGTCACATCTGTTTGCCTTTTAAACCTTTCATATACTGTATGTGTTGGCTTTACAGCATGTGATTAGTGTATCAAAAATGTCATCTGGGTAACGGCAGGGGTCTCATGTGCCAAGTCTTCACTGGCAGAGGAGTCATCAGGGGATTGAGTATTTGGAAGCCGCAGGGTATGAATGGACTGCCGGGGTTCCTCGTCATCATCTGGCAAGCGAAGGCTCTCAGAGTACCAAAGCCTGGTGGTATAGATATCATCCACAGCAGCACATGACTTTAGGGAGGCATGAACCTTGTTCTCCTCCTTGCGGGACACTCTATGTGGATTCCCGATTTCATGTTTCACATATTTAACATCCAACAGGGAATAGACGGTTTCCACCAATTCTGCCAACATACCATATGCCCCCAGCATCATGCTGGGGGCTCTCCATAAACGCGGCAACTGCATGTACAGTGCAATGAACTGTGCAAGTAATCAGGGTTCTTGAATCTGTCACCCATGACAAAAATCATATCTGATATCCAAAAGAGGTTGGTTAAGTCACATGCTCTACAAAACATCACTACCTACATGTGCCACAGGCATCGTCAATATGCAAAGACAAACAGTCTGATTTTCAATCTATGGCCATGAAAGATCAAGTACATTCATACTGTGATTCCACACATGTCCATTTCAAGTCCATCTACACGTCCGCTCATTCACATGCCACATGTGAGATGCCTGGCCTGGAACGCAGGGTATACAGGAGGACAAGATATGCGTTGGGTGTATGTGTGGCCACTTGAATTCACCTCATTGTTTACATATGTATATGCCCGTGGCAATGCATCTTGTCAGAGCTGGCTCCCGGAGTGCTCTTCATTACACAACACATTGGAACACCATTTCAGCATGGCAGGCAGAACTATTAACACACACGTCATCCAATTGTTTCATGGTCCTGCTCATGAGGTGTACATTAATGCATCAATCTGGGACTTTCATAGATACCCGACACTGGGGTCGCAAATATTGCCAGGCCTGTGTGGGGTACATCCACAGAAACGCCAACTGCATGAAGGTATATGGATATACATGTGCGGAGCCTGCTTCATGAGTTTGGTGCTGTGCTTGAGAAAAGACATAATAAAAATCACTACAACATATACACTGCCCAACATGCACATGTCCCAGGGTGTGGCTGCACCTTCCACAATATATATAGTCATTAATTCAATCATGTCCCATCGCTCGTGCATCCAAAAATAACGTACATGGTGACGACAGGCGGGTACGATCTACAGCCGACGTCGCATGCACGAAAAAACAATCGTAGGTCCGTGTGGGTGCTGATAGGCCACGCCCTGTCATACACATGTCCAGTCGAAACAGGGATCACAGGGAAGATCTTGAGCAGGGGAAACCATGGAGAAGCCATCCACTTCCCAACACCAGGCCTCAGCACAGGCAAGCACAACTAGAAAAAGCAAAATGGCCTCATCCATGACCCTGGACGAAATGGTGGAGCTGGTAAGGATCCTTGAGAGGGACGACTATGACAGCAAAAGTCGGCAGTATGAGCAGAAAAATGTGAGGAAGAACAGGATCCTGGAGAGGGTCATTGCTACCTTACAGGAGAAATTCAGGGTGTGTCGGTCCAAGGATCAGCTACGGAAGAGGTGGTGTGATCTTAAGATCCATGAGAGGGACCAGTTGCACCGGATCCACAGGATCATTCACATAAGTAATTTTTTGGGGAAAGAAGAATGTACATGCACACATGTTTTGCAGGGGTAGAGGCATTGGCATTGCAGGCCATGCAATGATCATGACTAGTAGTGTGACAGGGTACTTGTCAAACACACATTATCATGCGTCATATGGCTGACTAATATGTTGACCTGTGGCATGGCATGGATGGTGTACATGCATGTTAACCATATACAGTAGATATTCTTCACAATGCATGCCACTGCTTGTTGTTATAGGAGGGAAGGGCAGGAAGGCTGCTACACTAAGTAGCAAGGACAGATCTGGGGACACACAGCCACAGACAATTACGGGCACAATGGATATTGAGGATCCTTACGTGTTGTGGTCCCATGTTCCAGCTCTTCTTCTGGTATGTACTGTTCCGTATCTGTCACACGGCATGCATCATGGCCAACATATTATCATACATCTATGTGTCTCATCTTTCCATTATAGTGCATGATGTAGATGTGGGAGGTGAGGAGCAGGATGATGCCCCATCTGCCAGTGCTTCTTCTGGTACGTACTGTTCCATATCTGTCACATGGCATGCATCATGGCCTACATTTTCTCATACGTCTATGCATCTCATCTTTCCATTATAGTGCATGATGTAGATGTGGGAGGTGAGGAGCAGGATGATGCCCCATCTGCCAGTGCTTCTTCTGGTATGTACTGTTCTTGTAAATTACATATGGCATTGAACATGGCATACATATTCTCATTATACTTCTCACATGCTCATTAAATTACAGTGCATCTCCAGGCACGGACAGGATCCCTGTGGGGCGACTCTCCGCAGTCGTCATGCGCTGCTGTGGGATCCTGGAGGACATGTCCCAACTCATGTTAGAGATGCGGAGGTCCCTAAATGATATGCTGGAGGAGATTCATAGGTTGTAGGTGCGGACGGTCATTTTGTGATGAGACTTGTCATGTTGCCCTTTGTTTTAATTTGGTTTATTATTTATTGCACAGAGTTGCAATAATTTTATATTTTCTCATAAACATGTTTATGATACAACTTTACGATTTGGGGTGATTATTTCTGACACGTGCACTTTGATTTGATTGATTACACGCAGGGTGCTGGTCATGCATTATGGGTGCATGGTGTAGTGTGCTCTTAATTCTGCAGCGGGTTCTGTAGCGCAGTTGTGCATTGCCAGGGATCCAAAAGCCTTTACGGTTGTTTGGGGGCATGGATGACCTTTTAGAGGTGTGGAAACCATATCACGAAGGCTCAGGGCGTGACATTTGATATCGGGCCAGTTCACATTAGATGGGGAGGCTTGGGGTAAATAGGGGCCCATGGGATGTTTGGAACATTAATTGTCACTATACACATCTTCATGTTTACGAATGATCTGCAGGGGACCTATGATATGTATCAGGAGGTTGGCAGACTGCATTTGCAGTGTGGGTCATGTGGACAGCTCTAGCATCTTTACTGGAATGGTCCATGACACTCCCAGTGCACAGAGAGGGATGCTTTGCAAGGAGCCAGTATTCACTCATCAACTTCTGTTCTCTTTCGTTTGGCGCATGTGCTTTATTAACTGATGCAAGCTTTATGTTAGTTAGACAAGACGTGGATGTTTTTCTGACAGGCTAACTAAAGTATATGCAGCCCTATTGCACGGGTTACATGGGTTAGAACCATCAGATAGCATCCATAGACCGATGTAGATATCTGATGTCTTGTTTCCTCGTACGAGTAATAAAGTCTTTCTTTGAATCCGAGATTGTTCGGACCTGATTGTTTTAACAAATTGGTCCTTCGAGCCGGAATCCAATATCCTGGTGACCGGACCCCCATCTGAAGACTGATACCGTACGGGGAATCATCACCTAACGTGAGATTCCAAGACCTTTGAAAAGACCTCCATCTGAATTGATGCCAAAAGAAGCCAGTCTAGGACCAGGGGTTCGGCACGGGTGATGGATTCCGAAGAATTGGCGCCAGGACGAGCAATCTCTCTTTAAAGGGACAAGGTAATTAACTTTGAATGATAACCTTTGAATTATGTACATGTTAAGTTTTATTAAAGAAGTCTGTTGAAGTCTGTGGTCAGGAAGCCTGAGCAGACAAGCCCTGTGTTTTGGCAAGACGTGTGGGGGGCGTCCTCCGCAGACAGTCGAGCACTACAGGTCCCGGGAACAGACATTGTGGAAAAGTGTTCAAGTTGAACCTACTAGGTGGTCTTCAGAAGAAGTTTTGTGGTACCCACTGAGTCCAGGACAGCTTCGAGATCTGAAGTAATTCCATCGAACGGTTTAAGAAAACTTGAATAAATTTCACTTAAGACAGAGTATAGAGTCAGTGTGAGAAGACTTTACCAATCTCCGATAAAATCACGATAATCAAGAAACCATGGGCTCAGGATGTAGTAGATTATGTACTTGTATCACTTGTATATTATGTACTTGTATCAATATGTGTAAGAAGACAAATTGTGACAATATGACACAGGATGTATTAGATATGTATAACTTAGATAAGAGTACTTAAAGATATGGAAAGAAAAGTTTGGATTTGAGCCAAAATTGGATCACTATAAATGGGTGGGAACCAGCCAGTCTCAATTCCCTTAGAATGTTTGATAAATAACTTCAGGATGGGATTTTGTAAAGGCTGTGAACTGAAACTCAGCCACAGGAGACTGGAAAGTCTATGTGTGAAAGACTGTCCCCGCTATGGAACGTGGTGGCCCCCACAGGGAACATTTGACTGAGAGACTATTGACAAACTTCAATGTCGGTCCAGTCTCACAGAAACATGAACAGCCCCCTTCTTATGTAGAGGGACAAGCCCTGACGCCCCACTCTGTAGACGGGGGATGTCGAGCATACCGACCTCGGGTTCTATGGGAGACTGATAACCAATACTGTTTTTTTTTTTTTTTTAGTCAGTCTAAGAACTGAGACGGGAAGGTTTCACACTACTGCTAGAAACTTAGAAAAAGGGAAGTGATTTGCTGGCAGCTGTGCTGTCAGAAGATTTATGAAAGCAGAGAACACTGCAATAGAGACCCATAAGGGAGGGAGATTATGTGTCAAAATTGGGGAGAAATCAATGTGCATATTGCGAGAGTGAGGGACACTAGAGGAGAGATTGTCCCCAAAGAGGCCCCGGGAGACAGGGACTGGACCCTATGAGAAGGGAATCATGGGAAGATCAGGTCCAGAACGGACGATATGAGAGGCCCACAGGAAGACTTGTATGCAGATTTTGTGGGACGGACAGACTCTGTATCCAGATGACAATCTGTACTGGGGCCGACCGGGCTTCTTTCTATTAGGCCCCTGGGAGCCCATGGTCACTGCCACAATAGGGGGCCACAGGAGTGATTTTATTGTAGATACTGGGGCTCAACATTCAGTAGTGACCCGACCAATGGCCCCTATCTTTGACAAATCAATTACTGTTGTTGGAGCCACAGGGAATAAAGTTAACAGACCCAGCCTTCCGAGACACTAAGACTGCCTTGATGCAGGCCCCTGCTCTGGACTTACCAGACAATCAGAAGTCCTTTTACCTGTAAGCCAGTGAAAAGCGGGGAATAGAAGTAGGAGTTTTGATGCAGTACATGGGATTGTGGCAACGCCCTGTAGCATACCTCTCAAAACAGCTGGACACTGTAGCTCAAGGTTGGCCACCCTGCTTGCGAGCCATCAAAGCCCTCTTAGTGGTCAAATACCAAGCCATGCTGTGTGAAAACCCCCGGATTCATTTAGAGACTGTAAAAACCCTAAACCCAGCCACCCTGCTCCCCACCTCACAAGAGCCTCTAGCCCATGACTGCCTCCAGGTAATGGATGAAGTCTATGCAAGTCGTCCAGGCTTAAAAGATAGCCCCTGTGGTGCCGGATCTTTACACATTGTTAAATGATCTGACACCACAGAACAAGGTATTCTCAGTCATAGACTTGAGCAATGCATTCTTTTCTATTCCCCTTCACCACGATAGCCAGTTCCGGTTCTCCTTCACCTACAGACAGAAAAAGTACACCTACACTAGACTACCACAGGGATTCTGTGAAAGCCCCACGATTTTCTCCCAAGAAATGTCGGGGAATCTGTCAAGATTCACTCCCAACGAAGGAAGCCAGATACTGCTGTATGTTGACGATATCCTAATAGCTGCACCCAGTATGGAAAAGTGCAAGCATGATACTCTACAACTATTGCAGTTTCTGGCAGACCAAGGGCACAAAGTAAGCAAAGACAAGTTACAGCTCTGGAAACCTGAGGTTAAATATTTAGGCTACACCCTTAGCCAGAAGGGAAGGTTGCTAGATGAGGAAAGAAAGAGAACCATATTGCAAGCGCCCAAACCTCGAACAAAGAAGGAGATGATGTCTTTCTTGGGAATTACCAACTATATACCAGCTATGGATTGCAAACTATGCTACCCTGGTGGCCCCGCTTACTTCGTTGATATTTCAACAACCCATGGCGGCTAGCGACCAGGTTCACTGGAACACGGAGGCAGAGACATAATTTTCCCAAAGAAAACAACTCATTGTGGGATCCGCCGCACTGGGCCTGCCAAATTATAAGAAAATGTTCTTCCAGGCAGTAGACTGCCTAGAAGGATACATGGTGTCAGTACTGTTCCAATTCCATGGTGATAAGAAAAGACCGATAGCATACTATTCCTCAAAAATTTACCCCGTGGCCACTTTGTGCAATCCGTGGTAGCAGCCTCATTGGCAATAAAATCTTCAGCCTCAGTGGTTTTGTTCCACCCCCTCACGTTGCAAGTACCACACTATGTTAGCATAATCCTGTTACAAGACAAGATATCCTATTTGTCGCCCACGAGACACCTCTCATGTATGACCACACTATTGGGACAAAGCCATGTGATAATAGAAAGGTGCACCACATTAAACCCAGCTACATTGATACCTACACCCACCACAGAAGGTAGTCCCCATGACTGCATGGCTGAAATAGAAGAACGGGTTTTACCAAGAAAGGATTTGACAGACATACCACTACCCAATGCAGAAATTACACTTTTTGTTGACGGGTCATGCAGGAAAGACATAAAAGGGGAAAACATGGTTGCATACGCTGTGGTAACAGGGACATACGTTTTAGAAACAAGGAAATTGCCCTGCCACTTTTCCGCCCAACAGGCAGAATTGGTGGCGCTCACACGGGCTTGTGAACTCATGAAAGGCAAACGAGTAACCATCCACACGGATAGCCAATACGCATTCTCCACGGTACATATCTTTGCACAACAATGGAAAAATAGGGGCATGGTCACATCCACAGGGAAACCAATTACACATAGAGAGCTCATATTGACATTACTTGACAGTGTGTAAAAACCACAAGCTCTCGCTATCTGCAAATGCGCTGCTCACAAAACTGGCACAGATTATATCACAATGGGTAATGCATACGCAGATAAAATAGCCAGACAGCAGAAACTGTACAGGTCTGTAATATAGAAAAAGAAAAAACATCACAAATTCTCACCAAAGAATGGATGAAGGAAATGCAAAATCAAGCACCAGTACAAGAAAAAGAGGTATGGGAAAAGAAAGGGGCCACACAAATACAAGAAATATACACTAGTGTAGAATGTAAACCAATCCTCCCCAAATCACTATTTAGATATGCAGCATTATTGAGCCATGGGCAAAGCCATGTCTCAAGAGGAGGGATGGTAAAGATAATTGAAGGAGTGTTCACAGCTTATGGCTTTGTGAACTAATCAAAAGAAAGTTTGTATTATCCACACCTACTGCAGTTAAAATAGCTGAGAATCCCGTGGGTACATTTGACACATTGTAAGAAAGCAAGAGGCTTAGGGTCAGAAGAGGGAGCATCCATAGGATCCTAACCAGAAAAAGTCCGGTTACAAAGGGGGGTGAACCCACTAGGGACCACCCGTCTCAAACCTGTTGAAGAAATCAACCCTGGGAAAAAGATCCATAGGGATGATAAAAGAACACAGGGTAAGATGGTTATTAGAACCAGAATTCTGTCAGAATTCAGGCAGAATTCTGTCAGTAGCAATTATCATAGGCCTAATCACAAAAAACACCTGGCTGACCCTATCCCTGACAAATCTCCATAGGACAAAAAGAGAACTAACTAAGACAGGCGCAGACCAAACAATAACCCTGAAGGTACAGGAAGGAGTGACCACCATCATCCAATTCGATGTGTGTGAAACAGTCCCATGTGGAAAAGGTAATTGGCCAAAGACTGTTAGCAAATATGAGAAATATTTGTGCCCAGATCCCATGTTCAGATTGGAAGGTAGTTTGGTGGAGCACTGATCTGTCCGGTTACGTCACGGAATGGGTCAGATGGACGGTGCAGGAAGTACAAAAACAAGGTAATTGTATAGCCTGTTCCAAAGCTCGACCCCAGCTTGCCACAGTACCTGTGTTTGAGGAAGAAACTAATCTCACCTGTCTTATAAAATAGTTTTCAGAGAATATTACGGGTAAAGAATGCATGGCAGAAAGGGAAGCATACACCATTGCCAGAATCAAGGGCCTACTCCCCTCGATCACGGCGACCCCCGGTAATTTCACCTGTTTACGCAGCTCTCTAGAGGACGGGACACAGTTCAAGCTTTTGCCCAACTCATTTTGTAACCAAGTTGTAAACTCACCTCCTGAGCCATACCAGAGCAAGTGGTTTTTAGAGCAAAAGCAACAACCGTCAGACCTCTAGTGGTTATGTGGAGATATGAAATTGAGATCAAGACTTCCCCCTAAATAGAGAGGAGATTGTACTCTGGTACACCTCCTCTCCCCTTTTTTTCTCATCCCACTAGGTGATGAAGGCATGCCATACATCCCAAGGAAGAAGTATCGGAGACCAAAAAGAAGTGCCCCCCATGGATCTTTCGACAACAGGGTTTACCTGGATTCCATCGGTATACCCAGAGGAGTTCCAGACGAGTTCAAGGCCCAAGACCAAGTAGCGGCCGGATTTACGTCCATCTTTATTTGGGTACAACCTAAGAAGAACGTCGACTGGATCAACTACATCTACTACAAACAGCAGAGATTCGTCAACTATACCAGAGACGCCGTTAAAGGCTTGGCAGAGCAACTGGACACCACCTCTCTGACAGCGTGGCATAATCGCATTGCATTGGATATGTTGCTTGCAGAACGGGGTGGGGTATGCAAAATGTTCGGCCCCTTCTGCTGCACATTTATTCCAAACAACACCGGCTCCGGATGGTAGTGTGACTAAAGCACTGCATGGCCTGCAAGCCTTATCTGAAGAATTGGCAGAAAACTCTAGTGTAGAGAATCCCATAAGTGGACTATTTGAGAAATGGTTCGGGAAATGGGCGGATCTGGCAAAAAACGTACTGATATCAATATGCATGGCGGCTTCAGTCCTGATTCTTCGTGGTTGCTGCTGAATCCCCTGCATACGAGGACTACTACAAAAATTAATTGACACTTCACTTACCAAGGTAATGTACTGTAAAGAAAAAGACTACTCTCCACTCCAGCAAGAAGATAAAGACAATTATGATGCCATCTCATCCGTGTGAGGATACTATGACGGACATTCCGAAAGCATACAGGAATGATCCCGATGCACATTCCTTTCATTATTATAAAAGTATAAAAAGGGGGGAGATGTCAGAGGAAAAATTACCTCTCTAAGTTTACTTGTATAATCATGTGCTAGAATGCTTAGGCTAGCAAAATATCAGGAACAAATTGTAACGCCTCTGTACTATGCAGAGGCGTTACAATTATACTAAGGGCTGTGGAGGGATCCAATAAAAATTACTTCTGATAAGGGACTTTCCACAGCCCAGGCTTTATTAACTTATGCAAGCTTTATGTTAGTTAGACAAGACGTGGATGTTTTTCTGGCAGGCTAACTCATGTATATGCAGCCCTATTGCACAGGTTACATGGGTTAGAACCATCGGATAGCATCCATAGACTGGCGTAGATATCTGATGTCTTGTCACCTCGTACAAGTAATAAAGTCTTTCTTTGAATCCGAGATTGTTCGGACCTGATTGTTTTAACACCTTGCCATCCAGGCTCTGACTAAACAGGCAGGTTTCCTCTCTACCAGGGGGTGAGCTTATCTCAGCCACCTCACAAAACAAAAGTACTTTCAGCAACCTTTTACTTACAACCGTCCACCTTGTAGCTCTCTCAGAATGCTGTTTGAGTCCCAGGGCAGATCAACATTATGCTTCAGCCTTTTCCTTTTATCTCACCTGGATAAGCAATCATTAGGCAATTAACAATCCAGGTGAGACACAAAACTCGAGCTGGATTATTCAGACCCCAAATCAGCCCGAAAACCCGGTCTGGGTTCTGCTAATCCTGTACATAGGATAGAAAGCGTGGGGAAATATATCGCCCCTCGATGACTTTACCTTTACTTATATCACAATATTTATTCATAAGCGCCTGGCTCCCCCCCAGACTGCTAGACTGGCCTCTGCTGCCTCTTCTCCCCTTCGCTTCAGTGGTCTAAGGACCTCTAACATCATCAAGTACAATGCAGGCTCCATAGCATTGGACATGGGGATACCATAGGACAGTCCACAGCAAGGTTGGAGAGGGAAAAGAGGGGAGCCCCAACATATGGGGAAACCAGGATCAGATAAGTGAAACAGGCATAAATGAGCAGTTAACCACTGCAGTGCAGAGGCGGACCCACTGCATTTAATTTCCCTGGAGTGGGCCTTTAAAACTACTTATTCCAAAGTTTAAATTTAAATCATATAATGTAGAAAATAGATGAGGGCCCAAGTTACATTTTAGAACAACAAAGTGGGGCCATGATGAAAACAACTTTGAAAATCACAGTTAAAGGACTCTAGTGGAGTGTGTGTGTGTGTCAGAGAGCTAAAGGCATCACTCAGAAGGAGTTTCCATGTTTCTGGCTACTGACTGTATACAAAATGTAGTTACCTCCAGGAGCAACTGACAGGTACCATGAATCCACAAATAGGAAGTGTGAAATGAACATATACTGCAATAGATTTGCTACATGGAGCTAGGCTAGGGTTGCCACCCGTACGGGTTTCACCCGGGCAGTATGGGTTTGCAATCATGTGCCCGGGTCTGTGCCCACATCCCGCCCGGCACACCATTCAAACGGTACAATGCCGCATACTAGCATATCTTGCGGCGGACGCCGGGTGGCACTGTTTCCTGTCCCTGGACTCTCCCTCCCCTGTTTCTCTCCTCCGTGGCTGTAGTGGGAGGAAGTGACATCAGGGAGAGAGGGAGCCGTGAGGGACGAATCTTTCTCCGGCAGCCAGCCAGCAAGCAGGGGCTGTGGAGAGCAGCGATTTCGTCACACAACCCCTGCTTGCTGGCGGCTGAGGAGGGTGAACCTGCGCTGGTAGAAGGTGGACCTACGACTGGACTGAGGATGACCTGCACGCATCATCAGGGTGTTGGCTTCAAGTACCAAGAAGGGACAACCAGCTCCTGATGACATAAGTAAAGAGGATAGCAGCATGGGACCTGGCATGTGGCTGTGGAGCAGTAGATTACAACAGGACAGTGAGTATATTTATTGTGGATAACTCCAGTGAAAAAAGTAAGAGGGTATCTAGAAAAAAAAAACACACGGAGGGGTGAAGTTATAAAATTTTGATCAAATGCAATATTAATTGGA
The DNA here is from genome assembly GCF_000935625.1 of Nanorana parkeri. Classification (NCBI taxonomy): domain Eukaryota; kingdom Metazoa; phylum Chordata; class Amphibia; order Anura; family Dicroglossidae; genus Nanorana; species Nanorana parkeri. Next base: position 95,859 of record NW_017307724.1, read on the forward strand.
AAGGGGGAGGGGAGATCAGTATTGCCCATTAAACATGCCCCCCAAAAAAATGTTTTGTGGGGGCATCTTTTATGTGCAATAGTACATATCAAGGATACAGGCAGGGGAAGAAAACCTGACACAATTTCTTTATAGGTGACACAATAGGAAATGAAGGTTGGGGACACAGATGTTGTGTGTTATATTTTAGTAATCACACACAAAACAAATAAAAGTTATGTCTGGTGTTCTACTTAAGGCCTTGTTTCCACCTGCCCGCATATCTACCGCAATGTCCCCCTGTGTTCTGGGGTAGGAGGGGGCGCGGCAGTGCCATTCAAGTCAATGGCACTGCAGACCCTTCCACAGTACGATCAGCCGCACAGTTACGTGCGGTAAAAAAAAGGCCTTGCGTTCCAATAAGATTGCAAAAAAACGTGCTTGCACTATTTTTTGTGATCCCACCGCACTGGAACGCAGAGCGTTTTATTACCGCACGTTCCTGTGCAGCCGATCGTACTGTGGGCGGGGGGGCAGCTGGTGGAAACCGTTAACAAAAAAGGTTAGTAAAATAAAAAAATTGCAGGGGGGGGGAGGCGGCGTAGGGATGTATTTTTTTGCCGCAGGGGCATGCAAAGTCTCTAGGGTTGCCACCGATCCGGGATTCACCAGGACAGTCCAGTGTTCTACCAACATTTGTGACTACGTTAGAATGTGTGACCGGTCACGTGGTCACACATTTTAACATAATCCGGCCCAGTTTTTGGCGGTGGAATGTATGGCCACCCATTACAACGCTTTGTGAGCTCTTCCAGGGCAAATCGGCATCAAGCAGACTCAATAAGGAAGTTTTTAGCCTCCCCCTGTGGCATGACATTGAAGACTGCTTCTTGGCTGGGCCCTAGAAACCTAGATTTGACCTCAGATCTTCAGTAACTGCTCTGTTTTGCGGACACATTTTCAGCAGGCCTCAAGCACTTACCAACAAATGCCAGCAGAGTAATTTAAAAGTACAATGCAATACTGTTCACATCAAAAGCTCTCAGCCTGACACTATTTGTTTCAAATCAAGCCAGATAATGAAAGTGAAATCCCCCACTCCCCGCCCTAATACAGCTTTAGGATACTTTCCCTTCTGTTTTCAACTTTCTAGTGCCTTTGCCAGCATCTCACCTCCGTATATCGCTGCATTTTTAGAAAGCATAGCAGGGAATTCAGCCAAAACAGTGCAGCTATATTATAAATCAAGTTCAACAATGCAGATAATTGCATTCTAATTTACATTCACAGATTATAACAATTCCAGTGATTATGAACTCTGTTTGAACCAAGCTAAATCACGCTTTCCTAATTTGCTCAAAAAATTCACAATGTCACATTTGGAGTCTTAAAAGATAATTTTTGTTTTCTATAACTGTTCATCTATTTACTCCATCACCACAGCTGTTCAAATAAGGATTGCTGTCCCGATTATGCAGAAAAAATAACATTCAGGGAGAAGTGTGCTAGTGACAAGAGCTATAATTAGCTTTTTACCCCAAATTCCCAACCTTGAAACTTAACGCAAACCTGCAGTGTTTAAAAATATAAAACAGTGAAATAATAGCTAAAGCAGACAGCAAATACAACACCAATTCCACAAAAGTTGGGACAAAGTTGTGTAAAATCTACATAAAAACAGAATGCAATGATTTGCAAATCTCATAATCTCATATGCTATACAGTATTAGAGATATGCATTCGGATTAAGACTAACTTGCTGAATCACAAAATTCTGTTGATTCGGCCGTTCGTCCGAATCCGAAATAACTAATTATTATATGCCAGAATATACGAAAAACTATATTCGGGCATATAATATTTCATTTTGTATAGGCACCACCATCTTGCTGCATCCAAGATGGCGGCACACATACATGCATAGGATGTCACCCCGATGCCGGCGTCATGTGACATCATACGCTTGCCTCTAAGATGGCGGAGCACATGTGCAGAACATGACAGTGGCCAAAATTCTGTTTTTTTTAATGTGCACTTTCAGATTCAGAGGTTCATTGCATAATAATTTGTTTCATCAAGGTGCTACGGGAGTGAGGGATGCAACTCAAGCAGCAAAGTATTCTAGTCACATCCCTGCTACTTGTCCATTCACAAAATGCCTTATACAAGGCATTCTGTGATTGGAGAAGAGATTAAGTCACACCCCGGTCCCCCTCCTCTCTTCCTCTATGAATGCCGTTTGTAAGGATTTAACTGCTCCAATATGGGGAAATGCCATTTGGGCAGCATTACAGCCGCTAGATGGCTCCAAGGAGCATGGGAAATTACTATGCTCCTCTAGCTCCATCTAGTAGTTGTAATTTAAATTGAGCAGTATTCATCCATTTTGGAAATCCTAAATAATTGCCTTTATACATTAGCCCCTTAGTATGAATGGGTTTAACTAAGTGTAAACTACATACATTGTATTACTATGAGTCATATTTGAAGATTACTAGCAAAACATCTGGAAACATAAAACAAATGACCATACAGGCCGTGTTCTACTTGTGATCTCTCGAAGCTCTATGGTTGAAACATTTCATCATCTGTGAGAAAAGCAATCAGTCTTTTCAATGTGCATGCTCATAAAACAGTGAATGCCGAGTGTCACTGAGCTTACCAACAGTATGTGATCACTTTTCTGAAGACCAATCTTATAATCACCTATAAAAATGTGTCTGTGTCAGGGCTCAAAATTTCAGCTAGGCCTTGAGAGTTACTCGCCACAAGGACAGTAATGTAACGCACAGTGCAGAGGTCAGTTATGTACCACACAGTACAGAGGTCAGTAATGTAACGCACAGTGCAGAGGTCAGTTATGTACCACAGTACAGAAGTCAGTAATGTAACGCACAGTGCAGAGGACAGTAATGTAACGCACAGTACATGTCAGTAATGTAACGCACAGCACAGTACAGAGGTCAGTAATTTAACGCACAGTACAGAGGTCAGTAATGTAACGCACAGTAGAGGTCAGTAATATAAACGCACAGTACAGAGGTCAGCAGTACAGAGTTCAGTAATGTAACGCACAGTAGAGGTCAGTAATGTAACGCACAGCACAGAGGTCACTAATGTAACGCACAGTGCAGAGGTAACTAATGTAAACACAGTGCAGAAGTCAGCAGTACAGAGGTCAGTAATGTAACGCACAGAGGTCAGCGGTGTAAGGCAGAAAGAACAGGTTTAAGTGCCCTCTTCCTCTATTGCCCTTTTCCTCTCCTGATTTAGATGCCCTTTTCCTGGTGGTGGTGGTACTGGTCGGGCGGAAAAAGAGATGAACCCTCCATGTTCACAGCTGAAGCCTCCCTTCAGCTCCCATGCTGCAAAAACCTCGAGCTGGCCAATAGCAGATGAGGTGGGCGGAGGAAGCTGCAGGTGGCCGGAGTGAAGGGAAGACAGCCGAACTGATTCTTCTCCTCCTTGGACGCTCTGTAGCTGCAGCGGCCGCAGAGGAGAAGAATCAGTTTGGCTGTCTTCCCTTCACACCCAGTTCTGCCGATGAATTTCCACTCGCACCCTTGCAATTTTCACTCGCCAATTGCGAGGGGGCGAGTGGAGATTTTGAGCCCTGTTTGTATGACTGGCCCTTGTTTTGTTTCTGCTACTGCTCCTTGCATTAGTGTATTTTTTAAGTACCGTATTTTGCGGTCCATAGGACGCACCGGACCATAGGACGCAGGGAGGTCCGGCGCGCCTTATGGAGCACTCGAGACTGTAGCTTCTGTGACAGCTTCTATGACAGAAGCTGTCACAGAAGCTGCAGTTAGTGACCGCTGAGACAGGTGGCGCTGTGATTACAGCACCACGGTCTCAGTGATCACACAGAGCAGGCGAAGAACGTCTATTCTTCGTCTGCTGTATGGTTATCTCGATCGTCGCCGCTGCTCGGTTTTAATACGAGTGATCTCATTAGATCACTCGTATTAAACGAGCAGTGGCTCCTGCTGCTGAACTTGATCGGCGCCGCCGCTGCTTGGTTTTAATACGAGTGATCTCGTTAGATCACTCGTATTAAACGAGCAGGGGCTCCTACTACTCGCCCGGCGCCCGAAACTGCATGTCTCGGGCGTCGGGATTCGCTCCATAAGACGCAGGCACTTTTTCCCCCTCCTTTTGGGGGGAAAAAGTGCATCTTATGGAGCGAAAAATACGGTACTCATTTTATGAAGGAATATGTAGCACATCTGGACAGTGTATATAGTTTACATGCAACACAAAATCACATTCTCTTAACCCTCTAGGGAAGCCTGTCTTTATTGAATAACATTTTATGAGTCAATGAACAGCAGAGAAAAAGGATCAGGTACATTTTACCATGAATGTTTGTCATCAATATGGAGTTTAGTTAAAATGTTCTTGATAAATATTTACTATATGTGAACAAATAAAAACTGACATTATGAAATATTTTTTCCTTCAAAAGATTATGAACATAAGACAGAGCTAAAAGTCATTCAAACTGTTTTATTTACTTGAAGAGCCTCACAAGTTCTGTATATTCTGTTTTTCCCACATTTCTACAAGGCTGCTGTCAGTTACCCTCCAACGTGTTTTGGCTCTTGATGTTAAATATTCTCACTACAGCTAAATCTACCAACATTGTTCTCTTCACACAGGTTCCCTCCACGCTATGCAGTTTAAAAAAAATAAAAATTATCTTTCCATTTGCTAAAATAATTGCATTTGAGGCACAATCATGTGCCTCAATTTCCATAAACTGGGAGCTGCCAAGTTGGCTGCCACACATATGGCTTACACATAGCTGAAAGAAGGGTGATTCTGCTTTAGTAAAGAAATCATAAGTCAAGATCTGACAGCTATGGCAATAATTCAGTTTGAAGGCCATCAGAAAAGATGAAAATCAGTAAAAGGCCCATAATTCCTGGGTATGAAAGCTAGTGGCTAAATAATCTGGTCAGAGTGCTATTTGGCTGCATTTATCTAACAAGAGGTTGACAACAGTGTGCATGAAGCTGCATAACAGAGGGCATGAAATATGAGGATGTGTGTGCACAGAAACTCCTCTGTGCTTTTCATTAAGTAACAACTGAGCACTTGAATGCTTCATACTTTTCTAAATCATGTATTTTAAGCACAGGATTATTATATGTGTTCCAACCATTCTTACAAAACCTTCAATTTAAATTGTGCACCCTGACAACTGGGAATGCATAAACAAATAAATAGAGCCCAAGACTGGCGTATGCCTTACATTCATATTCCACCTTAAAATGTCCCATTCAAGCTGCTCAACTCATACCACTAATAACTATGCACCAGCGCCACCAGCCCCCACTATGGCTTATGTTGGAAATCCCGAATTGCTCCCCCATGCCTCTCACGGCTTTACCCTGGTTGCCAGCATGTGATAGACCTAGGACCCTTAGCCCCCTCATGATGCATACACTTAAAGTGTGGGACTCTATTAAATACTCAGCGCACCTGCTTTTACCATACCTCCCATTGCTTCCCTTGTTCGCCCAACCGCTCTTTAGGCTTGGCCTGGACAACCCCACGGCCTTTGGATGGTGGATGAACAACGGATTCCGAACAGTGCATGACCTTCTGCGCTCCTCTGCCATTACTTCCTGGCAATACTTGCGGGAACACTATCAAATACTGGGAGTTGAACATTATAGATACCTCCAACGTCATCATTGGATTTCCTCTCTAATTCGGAGAGGGGATCCCACTAATTTATTTACTTGCTTTGAACATATGTGTCTTCACGCCCCGGAGGGCCCAGGCCTCATAACCATTCTTTATTCACAATTAAATAGATTGGTCAACCACACTTCCCACACTTATGTTCGTGGCTGGGAAGGAGACCTGCCCCGTCGGTGGTCCATGAAGGAGTGGCAGCAGATTTGGCGAAATGTCGCAAAATGCTCTATTAGCGTTACAAATGCTGAGGTAGCCTATAAGGTAATGATGAGGTGGTATATGATCCCAGCCAGGATGGCGCGCCTGTTCCCCACGACCTCAGGTACCTGTTTTCGGGGGTGCAGAGAAGGGGGAGACATGCTACATACCTGGTGGCGCTGCCCCATGGCTACACAGTTCTGGGTCAAAATATTTAAATTGATTGGCTCCCTATTCTCTGCACATATTCCAATCAATTTTCAATACGCCCTGTTCCATATGTCTATACCAGAATTGACTAAGCCTAAGAGGGCTCTGGCTCACTTTATTTTCCTGGCAGCCAAACTGACGGTCGCAGGAAACTGGAAGAAACAACAATATAGAGTCGATAGTGTAATATGAGCGCATGTGAATGCAGGGATTCCCTGTTCCTTGAATATGCTTATTTATCATACGTAATTCTATTACCGGTGAATTCATGATTGTAATGACGTACCAAGACAATGATACACTGTGAACCGATATCTTTATTAAGTTTGTTATGTGAAAATTTCAATAAACATATTGATACAGAAAATGTCCCATTCATCTCTATTCACTGTATCTAGAAAAGATACTACATTTGAAAAATATATCTAATGGCAAAACCTTTTTTTTCTACTTTTAGGTAGAATAGGAAATGGTTAAAGGGGACTTATAGTCAAAAAGGGAAGATCTGCTGTCTTATACGGAACATCTAGTCAGGTTAATTGTGACTAAGCAGTAACATCTATCTTTTGTCCTCAATTCTTCATGTTAAGTAGCAGTGCACTTTCAGTATTGTGACATTTTCCTGCAGCCTCAAAGCTGAATATTTGTATTGTGAGGACATTTACTGTAGGCCACTGTTGTATCTACAGTATATGAACATTCAATGCGACTAAATGCATTGAACTGAATACAAATCACAAACTAGAGACCCTGCATTTTATCAATTTAAGAGCTCTTCTTTAATTTCGGCTTTGCCAATTCCCTCGGAGGTGGGGGAATTTTGTCAATCACTTCAGATCAATCAAATAAATGTGTCATAGAACCGATCATAATAAAGATTGATTAAATCATCGTTTTTATTAGATCATTTCTGATAGATCATATTTTCAATCAACATTTAATCACAAATTGGGGAAAAATACCTTGTGTAAAGATAATACAACATTTTGAAAGTTAAAAAAGAAAACTATTACAATCGCCAGCATGGGTAAGCTGCAATATGTAAAAAAAATAAATTTGGGTTTAGATACTGTGACTGATTCCCTGATACTCTGACTGGATATCTCCATCTTACGCAGGTTCCCTGGGTGCTGGAACCAGAAGCCAGTGTACATAGCATGGGCTTACCCCAAGAATCAGAAGACACTGACTTTGGAGTGGAAAAATAAACTGGTTTATTGAAGAAAGCACAGAGTGTATACTTCACAGAATCAGATAAGAGTTCAGTGTGTTACATTGTACAATCCCCTACCCTGGACAGCCGGGTGCCACATTGGAATTCCTTAAGCACAGACACTCTTTGAACCTAACGAATGTCCTTAATTAGATAAGAGCTTGATCACATCATCCCAAACAATGGCCACTCCAGACAGCCTGCTGCTATCACAAAAACACATTTAGCAGAGATGGTATCCAAACAAGATGGAAGTCCGGATGGTTCAAATCAAGTCAAATAGTGAAAAGCTCTCTCTAGATAAAATATTAAACAGGAAAACACACACAGCAAACAAAGTTCTCCGGGGTAATAAATCTCTGCACCCCTAGGTCCGTAGTCAGTAGGAAGGAGGCTAGCCCTCAGGCTCCTCCTGCAGCCCCAGTGACGGTTCAGTCCTTCACAGATACACTTTAAATTTAAATGCATAAAGATTAATAGCCAGATTAGGTGAGACTCTTTTTATCTGAAACCATTCCTTGTAGTATATGTGTAATTGCACTGTCCATTTTAGCAAGTTCATTGTACATTGTTGTCCACACTAAACAGACGGTTTATATTTAATAAGTAATAACATCGGTTATTCACTTGCAGAGCATGTTCGGCTGACCGAAGTGCAGCCGAAGGCAGCTGATGTACGGCTGATTTCAGCCGATGTAGGGCTGAAATCAGCCGTACTGAGCTGTAGTGAATAGCCGGACATGTTCGGCTCACTTCACTACGGCTCGGTTATTCACTCGGTTGCCTTTGGCAGCTTTGTGAATAACCCCGTAACTGTTAAGTGTTCTGAATCTTTGCAAACTAGGGGTCTGGAGCTCTAACTATTCAATCTGTCATAGAAGAAATATTGATGGTTTTATTTTCTCTGTAAAAATAAATTCCAACAGATATAAAAAAAAGTGCCTTCATAACCTGCTGTAATTGTATAGCAGAAGTGGACCAGAAGTCCTAAACCAGCAGTTGGAGCCAATAAGACTCTGCTGCATTCATATGTATACACTGACAGGAAGAAAAAGTAGAGTGACTAGATGGATAACCTCATCAGTGTGCTAGTACACCACTACTGCCAAATTAGCAGGCTGATGGTGTGGTTTGACTATTGTTCTTGACGGCTGTTGCAGAGGGAGGGTCAAGGATCTGGCTTTGCTATTTGACAGAGTTGGCTGGATTACAAAACCGGCTTCAAAGAATTTACAAATTATTTGTCTGGTAACACACCTTCCAAATATGGTATGCATTTTAACCATGTTTTTAGCTGCTTGCCTCAAATTTAGCATTGAAAGCTAAGCCCATAAAAATAATTGCTGCTATCGGGTGGACACTGTTAGATTTAAGTATACACTAGGGATGCACCGATATATCGGCGCCGAAACATATCGGCCGAAAATGGCACTTTTAGCATAATGCCGAAAGAGCCATGTTTTGGCCGATACATCGGCGCATCCCTGGTTTCTTTTCTCCCCGCTGGGCGCTGTTCCAGCGGGGAGAAAAGAAAGTGACAGCCGGCCGGGCGCTGCAGGACGAGAGCGCTGTGAGCGGCCGGCATCTCTCCTCCCACACCGCTCAGCCGCCTATCACAGTCCGGCAGAGCGGTGTAGGGGCGGAGACAGTGATGTCACAGGAGGCTGGGCTTTCCTCTCTACACCGCTCGATCAGCCTCTTGTGACAGCGTGTCAGAGAGAAAAGCAAGGTACGCACACTCAGTGATCGCTGAGTGTGTGTACATAATTGAAGATATGGTATGTTAACTATATCCTCAATTATGAATGAATGGGAGTGATCTACATCACCCCCATTCATTCATAATTGTAGTTATAGTAAACAAACAATGTTCTCATGTTATCAATGAACAATACACCATTTCTTATAACTTTCAGGTAGTTTAGTAGTGACTCCCTTGAGGTCTTAAACTCAGTGCTAGCCTGAAGGTGGCAATGCACTTTGTGAATTTTGCACATTCCTCGATCAGCTGATCGAAGGAGCCAGCTGGAAAATCTTTGTACAACCCGAGCCGGCAGCCAATAAGCTGTCAGAATACAATGCAAACAGCGGGATTCCTCGATCGACATACTCATAGTGTTAATAAAGGAATTGGCGCTATTTTTATTCGTTCAGCCTGCAGGTTGAAAGAGAAAAATAGAGCAGTCTATGGCCAGCCTTCGTTACCACAAAGATGAAGGAAGGGAGTTTCACTAGAAAAGGACTAATCTAAACCGAATCAACATAAGCAGCGTAGTGGGACAGAATGGACACTGGAGGCTCAAGTTATGAAAGTTATGAAGTTTAGTGCCTTTTTTGTAAATAATCAGTGTGGTGGGTGTTTGGGTGGACATAGCTTTTAAGCTCATAACACAATCCTATTTGATATTATTAAGGATATAAAGCACATAATTAGTGTTGATATAAGTATTACTTTATGAGCAACATGCTTGTACCACTAATATCCTCAAATTATAAATCCTCAGATCTGTTGTATAATGTTTTTGGGGATTACTGAAGTGTTTAGTTATTCAGCTTCTTGGAAGATGAAACACGAAGAAATTCAAATTAAAAACAGATGCTAAGTGAGGACACAGTAGGATTAATGCCTAAACTATTTAAAGGATACCTGTTATTTTAATGTATACATTCAATGCTGTATTACCAACAGTGAGCAACAGATAGCTCTCAGTCTATTTTTAAAGTAAGTGCATTAGCCAGCAAAACATTTTGAAAGCAAAAATATATAATTCTGCCTGCTGTTTTATATGCAGAGCTGATAACACCAGTAATTACATATAATCAGAGACTTTATATTTATTAAACATTGAATTTGGAAGACAAAAGCAATGTTCTTTGATGAATAAAATATAAGCTACCATTTGTGGTAAACAGTATCTTAAGGGGAAACAATGCAACTTGTAATTGTAAGTTAGTTCATACCATGCCGGGAGAAGTTTGGTAGCCACAAGTCTAGGGCTGGAAATATTTTATTAAAAATAAAATATCATGCATTTTTGTTTTAACATATATTTTGAGTTATTACAAGTTATTTTTATGTGACTTTTATATTTTTTTTAAATCTCTCTTCCATTTTCGTTACTTTGGTAAATGAAGAGATTGGTATGTTAGCCTGAAGAAGCAGAGTAGATTAACTACCACAATGGCTCTGTGTAACATGAGATAGTTTGTTGAGAAAAGACATCAGCTAAGCAGGAACACGTTGATTTCAGTGAATCAGCTGACCTAAAGACTGGGGCTTTGAGAAGAAGCAGTAAAAAACACAACCACTGTGGAGCACTGCAAACCAGGAAGCAGATCCTGCACATATAATAAGAAATTATGTCTGCCCAATGTATGTAGTGTATACAAAACAATTTGCAGTTTAAACCAGATAAGAAAATGGTTGATAAAGGTGAACAGCAACCAGGTAATGAAATAGTCCTGTACAGCAGCTTAAACAAGGCCTGTCTGGAGTAAAACATTGCAGGAATTGTAGGAACTGCTACACTACAAGATAGAGTTGTAATTAATTCCAGTTATAAATGTTTCTGATGTGACAGACAGCTACAACAGGTGATGCTTTGATAAGCTTCTAGTTGGCAGGGTCTCTTATACCATTTTCTGCTCCTTGAAACAAGCAAAAACTTATTTTTATCTCAGCACAAAAGAGTAAAAGATTTATGTGCTGTACAGGTATCAAAGTTTGTGAGCTAACTCCTAATGAGACACGTTGCTTCTGATGAACACTGAAAATTGTAATCCTCATCAAGTAATGAAGCAAAGCCGTCTGCTCCCGTTAATTCCTTTACCCATCAAAGTTAAAAACAGCAAGCTCTACTCTACTCTCCAAGTTAATAAATCACGGTCAGCAGACATATTAATTGAGATTCAATAACGTTTTGCTATATTTAGCTGTTAATGTGCTATATCCAGAAATTCACAGTTAAAGGTATTACTAAATAAAAGAAAAAAAACAACAAAACACTCAAGAAAAAAACATTGTAAGAATTAGCAAGTATGCCAAGTGTAAGCAGATGTATTTGCTAGATGAACACGTGGATATAAGCTAGGTGCAAATGCTTTAGCAAATTTATAGTGAATGACAGAAAATTGTCTTGCACTGAGTTTATGGAAAATGCAAAGTGTTGGTTGTTAACCAGTTGAAGTCCGCGATGTTACACCCCCTTCCCATCCAGGCCATTTTTCAGTATTCAGCGCTGCAGTACTTTGACTGACATTTATTCCGTCATGCAACGCTGTACTGAAATTAATTTTATACATTTTTTGGGGGACAGATAGATCTTTCTTTTGGTGGTATTTAATCACCACTGGGGTTTTTTATTTTTTACTATATTAAGGGAAAATTACCAACATTTTTTTTAAAAACTGCCCCCCTATATTAAATGATAAAACATTTATTATTACCCAATTTCTTGGTCAAATATAAGAGACGGGGTCACGTCGGATAAAAAGACACCAAACATGTCAGGCCTTAAAATTGCGTGCGCGCGCGAAACCTCAAAAAACTATAATACCCTAAATTGGCCATAGGCGATGCTTTAAAAGCTTTTACCGCTCATCAGTTTAGTGTTATCAGTGATTGATGGCCCTAAAATGATTGCTCTCACTGCGAAAAATTATACTAAATTATACTGAATTATACTGCCGTCCTGGGTTAAATTATGCTTTCCCCCTGCAGTTGAATGTGGTTAACGGTGATGTTAATAGTAATATTAGCGCACTGTGGTAAGGTTACTGAAGTCTCCTGGGATTAGATGAATTTAATTTAATTTTAATTGCACTAGCGCCTGCGGTTAAGTTGGGTTAGTCTTTAACACTTTGAGTGCTACTGCAGCCCCCTTTAGCAATGTATTAGTACTACTTTTCTATCTATTTATATTATTTATTTATTTTCTTTTAACTAATGCTCATACACTAACAGTTTAATATATACCCTGTTGGTTAGATATTGGTTAGATATGTGATGCAATAAATAAATAACTCCGATAAAAACTGTAAAAGAATAGACAATCCCCCTTTTTTTTCTTGATTTTTTTGTTTGGTTTTTTTTTTTGTTAAAGTACTCTCTCTACCCCCTAACAACAACTTTC
>NW_017307724.1:109841-123023 GCF_000935625.1 Nanorana parkeri
TCCCGGTCCCGACCCTCGGTCCCGCCGCCTCTGCCGTCCTCTCTCCCATCTTCTCGGCGTCTCTCGTCACACACGCTGCTGCGCGCGCGCTTGCTCTCACTGGCAGAAATCCTCCACAGCGCCCTCTCTGGTCAGCAATGATCCAATGATGCAATGATCTCTAGGATAACAATCCCCCTATGTAATAGCAAAGGCATATTGACAGGTCCTCTTTATGGAGACATTAGGGGTCTCCAGAACCCCTAATGCCACCTGGGGACCCCAAAAGAAGCTGAGGAAGCAGAGATCTGCTTCCTCAGCTTCTTCTCTATGGCTATAGCAGCCAGATGACTGACAGGGGAATGCGGAAGTGATGTAATACACATCTCTTCTGCATTCACAGCACGGATGGAGGTCAGCAAGGAGGAAAATGCTGATCTCCCTCCAACCTCCCTACCCCCCCCCCGAGCGGGTCCCGGGCCGCAGATGGGGCAGCGGATGCCGGGACTGGGTCAGGAGGGGGGGCGACGGCGGCGGCAGCACTCGAGGGGAGGGGGGCATGCAGCCAGCACATATACAGGCTATAGAGCCGCCGATCGGGTATATGTGAAACAGCCGGTAACGTTTTCTCTGCCCGGGGGCGCGCGCAAGCAGAAAAAAAATGCCGTTTGGAGACGGCAACCCGCCAATGCGACTGTGCCGTCCGTCCATTTTTTGCAACGGGCGGACGGCAACTGGTTGATACCACGGTACAAAAGAGAATGTGTAGTGATTTTGTACATAATGTTTTATTCATTATGGCCAGGAATAAAAGAAAAAATATTTTGTACTCTCCATTTGGGCCATCAGGCTCCTTTTCATATGTTCCAAGCTGTCCATTTGCTTCTCTAATAAAAAGCCTGTTTTTTTTTTTTACTAAACTCAGTAGCTCAAGCTGACATTTACAAACATTAGTGAATGAAACATTAGTAGTGACTAGGCCCTGGCGCCCCACCACTGTCCTTAAATCATTAATCTGTATTGTTTTGGAAAAACTGTCACATGACAATAAACAAAAAAAAATATATCAGTAATTGGTATCTGTGAGTACTTGGACAATTATCAGTACTTGGTCTGGAAAAATGGTATCAGTGCATCCCTTATACTGTACATCCAACCAACAACAATTCTGGCTCCCACAGACTGGCTATGTGGTACACAGATTAGTCCTGTCAATTTAAGAAGGTGCTCCTAACAACAACTTGTTATGTATATAAAAGACACCTGTCCACAGAATCTCTTTCTTCCATTCAAGCCTCACCACCAGGGGCAAGACCAAAGAGCTGTCAAAGGACATTAGGGACAAGATTGTAGACCTGCAAAAGGCTGGATTGGGCTACAAGACTATCAGCAAGAAGCTTGGTGAGAAGGAAACAACTGTTGAAGCGATTATTCGCAAATGGAAGAAATACAAAATAACCATCAATCGTCCTTGGTCTGGAGCTCCATGCAAGATTTCGCCTCATGGGGCAAGGATGATTATGAGAAAAGTGAGGGATCAGCCCAGAACTACATAGGAGCAGCTTGCGAATGATCTCAAGGCAGTTGGGACCACAGTCACCAAACAAACTATTGGTAACACAATACACTGCCATTGATTGAGATCCTGCAGCGCCCGCAATGTCCCCCCTTCTCAAGAAGGCACATGTACAGGCCCATCTGAAGTTTGCCAATGAACATCTAAATGATTCAGAGAATGATTGGGAGAAAGTTCTGCGGTCAGATGAGACCAAAATTTAGCTCTTTGGCATAACTCGACTCACCGTGTTTGGAGGAAGAAAAATGCTATGACTCTAAGAACACCATCCCTACAGTCAAGCACGGAGGTGGAAACATTATTGTAAGAGTCCAGTGCTAACTGCACATGCGCACCGACGCGTTGCCGCACAAACCTGAACAAATCCGCGCCAAGGGCGCGTCATTGCGCTAACCCGCGCATGCGCAGAAGGCATCCTTCAGCAAGGCTGCAAAGAGCCCAGGAGGCGCACAGGAAGTGTGCAAGCCTGGTAACCAACTACAAGAAATGTCTTACCTCTGTGCTTGCCAACAAGGGTTTCTCCACCGAGTACTAAGTCATGTTTTGCTTGGGGATCAAATGCTTATTTTACTCACTCAACTGCAACTCAATTTATAAATTTGTATCGTATTTTTTCTGGATTTTTGGTTGATATTCTGTCTCTATCATTTAAAATACACCTATGATAAAAAAAAATTATAGACCTTTTATTTCTTTGTAAGTGGGCAAACTTACACTCCACAGCTGTGCCCCGAAATATTTATTTTCTGCCACTAGATATGCGTAGTCTTCTGGGTTTAATGAGAGCCAGCAGCCTTCAACTTACTTACACTGACGCCAGGCTATCATGGACCTGCCCCCAGATGGATGGCGCTAAATACAGGGAAATTCTTGCAGGAAACCTGTTTCAGTCTGCCAGAGATTTGAGACTGGGACTGGAGTTCACCTTCCAGCAGGACAATGACCCCAAGCATACTGCTAAAGCAACACTCAATTGGTTTAAAGGGAAATATTAAAAATTCTTGGTATGACCTAGTCAAAGCCCAGATTTCAATCCAATTAAGAATCTGTGTCATGGCTTTAAAGATTGCTTACACCAGCGAAACCAATCCAACTTGGAGGAGCTGGAGCAATTTTACATTGAAGAATGGGCAAAAGTCCCAATAGCTAGATGTGCCAAGCTTATAGAGACCTACCCCAAGAGACTTGCAGCTATTATTGTTGCAAAAGGTGGATCTACATAGTATTGACTTTGGGGGAGATAGTTATGCATTCTCAAGTTTTCTGTGTTTTTGAATCACAATAAAAAATATTTTGCACCCTTAAAGTGAAGGAATGTGTAAATCAAATGATACAACCCCCGCTCAAAATCAATTTTATATTGCCATATATTATGATACACATGTTCTTAATATATTGCTTGAATGTGTTTTTATAGTCATCTTTGGTGCAGGTGTTTTATTATTTGACAAGAGTATTGTGGGTGTGTGTGTGGTTTATTTTTTGTTAGGGAGTAGTAGCTCTAGCTAAAAAAAATAAAAATGAACGGTACATTAAAAGAAACAATGAAAAAAATAAGCATTTGCTGCAATACTCACTTTAATCCAGAGCTGTCCCCCGAAATATGTATTTTCTGCCACTAGATATGCTCAGTCTTCTGGGTTGAATCAGAGCCACAATCATTCAACTTACTTACACTGAGGCCAGGCTGTCATGGACCTGCCCCCAGACTGTGACTAGACAGTGAAGGAGGAGTAGCACAGTGAGGAACCAATTTACAGGTGAAACTCGAATAATTAGAATATCGTGCAAAGTTCATTTATTTCACTAATGCAACTTAAAAGGTGAAACTAATATATGAGATAGACTCATTACATGCAAAGCAAGATAATTCAAGCCGTGATTTGTCATAATTGTGATGATTATGGCTTACAGCTCATGAAAACCCCAAATCCACAACCTCAAAAAAGTAGATTATTACATGCAATCAATAAAACAAGGATTGTACATAGAACAATATCGGACCTCTGAAAAGTACAAGCATGCATATGTACTCAGTACTTGGTTTGGGCCCCTTTTGCAGCACTTACTGCAATTACTTTTGCACGATATTCTAATTATTCGAGTTTCACCTGTATATATCACTCTGCTTTTTCCCCCTCTCCGCCTGTTCCATGTATGCCAATTACCTGTGGGCCTCCTTGTTCTGTTTCCTAACCCAGTCTATACTATGCTGTACATGGACTGAATAGGCTGATACACACCTCCCCCCCCCCAAAAAAAAAAATGGCTTGCATACCAAAAAAAAAAATGGCTTGCATGCAAAAAAAAATACATTTAATGATGTATCTGCAAATACAGAACTACGTTAACAGGTTTTTTTGTATGTCTGCCTAGCGTTCAGCTTTAAAAGGGAAGTGTAGAGTTATGTTTTTGCCCGGCTTGAGAAAGAGCCATGCATGGTTCTAAATGGTGTTGCTTATTTATGGAGGCTTTTGTATGTTGCACTGCCATTATATAAACTGAAGAAAATAAAAAATGTTAAAGACTTGATTGAAGTCCTTATTGTGGGCTACTGTGTTGGAATGTAAAACCCTCTTGCGTCATAAAGGAAAAATAATCAATGAAGAAATGAACAAGGTTAGATAGTGGTAGGAGATTAAAGCAAAGAGGAGATGTATATTACTCCAAACTTAACTAATACAAAATAATAAGTTATGGTTGGGCTACTGCCCCTTTAAAATTCCATGAAAATTTTGAATTTGAACTAACTCCAGAGACACAACCTACCTGCTGGATGGTTATAATTTTTACCAGGACATTCATTTTATGTATCTGGTTGCCATTTTAGCTAAATAAGTGCAGTTGCTACTGCTACTGAATAGTCATGGATACTAGCCTGGCATAATGCAGACCAGTGTGTTTACTGTTACAGCACTGAGGCTGCTCAGTTTAGATGTAATAAAAGACTACAGATCCACTCATAAGTCTTGTGAGAAGGCTGCTAAATCTGCCTACATCAGATTTACATCAATTACAGGTAAACCGAATGGAGGTTCAATGGTAGAGGCTGTCAGTTTGCATCACCAACATATTTATGGTTTTCAGAGAATGCTGGTTGGCTTTCTACTTAGCATCTGGTAGTGTTCTGCACAAGACAGAATGGGGGAATTTATCAAAGCAAATGCAACAGTTTTAGCCTCTTTTTTTAAAATTTGCAAATCTGTCTTTTAACATGTGCCCCTGTTTTGAAGTGAGCTTGCACTACTTTTACAACTGCACGTGTTTGCACCTGTTTTGACCAGAGCTTGAACTACTTTTCCAACTGCCCGTGTTTTATACAGTTTTATACAGTGTTTTGACAGTTAAAGGAGAACTATGAGGTGAGTGATTTCACTCACCTCATAGTTCGAGCCGACCTGTGACAATGAGACTGTCACAGGTCGGCTCAGTAGACCGGGAAGTGAGCGCACACATACAGGCGTTCGCTCACTTCTCGATCCTGTCACAGCTCTCTGCCGTGACAGGGGAGTGGCTGGATTCCCCCCTCCCCACTCCGATCCTCCAGCGCTGACTGGCGGAACGGACGGGGGAGGGTACAGCTGGCTCTGCCTCTAGAGAGCCAGCTGTCACTCACGCAGCTGGGCGGATCCAGACATAATTGTCGGGATCCGCTTCAGCTGCAACATCTCAGTATACCACGAGCTGTAGCTCACGGTATACTGTGGCGTCTCAGTATACTGAGCTTAGGGTGACGCTAGTTTGTGTCCTCCCGTTACCCTAAGGAGAACTATGGGGAAAAGCCCTAACCCCATAGTTCTCCTTTAAGCTTTTTGTCTGGAGTTACGAGTCTTCTTTCCTGGAGTCTATTAACCTCATTTATGAACAACATTACACTAGCATCATAAATCTGGCGCAAAGTGCATCAAATATATGCTGTGCAAGTTAAAACACTCGCAATTGCTATGATAAATTCCCCTCAATGTGAAATGCATATCGCTCTATACACTCTAGCCTCAATCTTCAACTGAGGCTTAGGCTATCCCATACACTGGAATCCAGTGATGAAAAGATAGAGGCTGTCACTTTTGACCTCTCCTTCTAACAATTCTGTTTTTTTGGTTATCATCTTAATCCTGCATATTTTTTATTTTATGAACGCTAACATAGAACAAGTGTCCACATCAGGAGTCTTGATTTCACTTAGACTTTATTTGCTGCATACCTATTTTATTTCTCTCAACACAGGTTTCCAAAAACCCTTCCCTCACCCAAGCCCTAAAACTTAAACAAATCCCTAAATGATCCCCTAACACTTAAAGTAGAACTATAAGCTTGATTTTTTTTCATACCCCTCCCCACCTCCTGTATTAAATAAAAAAGTGTTTAAACTTTATTTATACTCTTCATGCTCTGAGTTGTCCCCAGCTTTCTCCTCTGTCCAGGAGCTGGTCCACTGTTGGTACTCTTCAGGAAAAACCATACTCACATCATTCAGCCCAATTTCTGTGACTCTAGCCTGTCACTGACCCACACACCCTTCCCCCCACTCACACACATACACTCAGAGTGCTCAACAATAGCTGCTTTAAACATTAACCAAGCCCTGAAACAACCAATAAGACAACCCTACACTACTTAAAGAGGAACTGTATTTAAAAAATGCATACATTCAAAATAATTTTTAAAACATATACATACATACCTTTTCCTGAGTCTTCTGGATGCTCTGGAAGATTTTATGACATCACGGTTCTTTCCTGTTCTCCTCTTTGGTTTCGGTGGGTGGTCCTAACTGCTGCACTAAAAAGTAATCACCTCATAATATGTAGACACTGTTTAGTATAGTAGTACAGTGAACCTAGGCTGTCGAGATGATATTCCACCAGGAGGAAGATCCATGACAACCTGAGCTCAGAGAAATGTTGAATGATGCTGGCTGTCTTCCCATCCTGTGCCACAATTTGGGCTGAAAATCCTGGTCACTGTGCTTAAAATAAGATGTTATGAAAAACCAGAACAAACTGTATTTTTCCCCCCAGATCTTTCATAGCAATTTCTTCTTTCAGGTCCTAGCATTGCTCTAGCAGCAGCCACTACAAAGTCAAGCCACTACAAAGCCAAAGGTTTCATACCTCCCGCTATGTTGTCTACAAGGAAATATATATGTTGACCTTAGCCAATATGCCAATATGTGGGGGGTCTCATTCTGTAGACCTGTGCTCTTGTGAGGACCTCATAAAATGTACTCTGCTTGGAAGCTTTGTGGACAGAACTGGGAGACTGCTGTAAATAATTATTAGTCTGCTATTTTTTAACAGCTGTTCTAGTGGTTTTATGCATCAAGCATCAACTTATCTCGTGAGAACCAGTACAAGGAGGAAATTCCTAATGAACACATATGGCATGATATCAAGAGTAATAATATTAGCAGAACCACTTGAAAATGAAGTTGTTTATGTTGGGTTATTATATCTAAAGCATCTGTGTTTTGCCATCACTAATTGTTATGCATTGTGTTGTAAAACAAGTTGCCAACCTAAAATATTCTACTGCCAATTTTATGATTAACATCACTGATACTTAACATATTTAGCAGCATATTGCTAATCTATGGCAAATGTGTGGAAAGTAAAACCAGCATCTAGAGTAGAAACAACAGATAAATGGAATAAAACCCTACCCAACCTTAAGATGGTATTATGCACTAACGTATTGTATTCAGGATTGGTAAAGAATACAAGATTCCCCTGGTGCAGATAAAAATCTGTCATCATGTTTGTGTTAAATCTAAAGTTTTGCTATACTAAAGATTAAAGAAGTATCGCCACAACTATGAAATGTTTGTTAAATTACCCAGGGTACCCAGTAGACATCACACTTGTCCTCATTTCAAGCAGTGGTTATGACATTTTATTACTGTCAGTGCTTGTTGTAGCTCCACCCCAGGCTGAAGCCCAAATTATGGGCTTTCTGAAAGGAGAGGTACAGCTAGCACTGAAGCCCCCCGTCCCCTCTTCATTCTGCAGCCCACTATTTATTACCTCTACTCCCATACATGCAGATAAAACAAAAACATGACTGAGCCCAAAACGTCTTGCTAATTTAGAAGAGATAGACTATCAAACTTATTTTCTTGTGAATGACAGTAGCTGCAGAGCCATTCACGCCCAAAAACACAAACCCACAACAACGTATACCACTTGCTACACTAGTCTGTGCTATAACAACATAAACAGGTCCAGTGGTATAGTCGGAAAAAAACTGCAGCAAGAAGTAGTTATAAAATCATATGATCAGGAAATTAAATACTTAAGATATAGTGGATGTTCACCAACTATGTTCCCTTGTAGCCTAGAATTGCTCTTTAGTAATGCATTCTGACCAACAATGTAACTAGTTAATACATGCAATGGTCGGAATTTATCAAAAAAATTGCGACAGTTTTAGCTAGACATGTGCACCAGCAAAAAATTTGTTTAGTTTCGTTTTGAAACAAAAAAAAACATTTGTTTAGTTTCGTTTTGAAACAAACCAAAAAAATGTGTTTAGTTTAGTTCCGTTTTTCGGGTCCGAAATTAAATTAGTTTCGGACGAAATTTGTTTATGAAAAAAAAAAAACTTTAAATATTACTTGACCTGCCCTGGATTTGAACCTGGGACCTTAGCAATGGCAATCCTATCCTCTAACCGCTACTCTATAGCCTCTGTACTTTAAGCATAGAAGCATTTGATATATATATGAATGCAATATGTAGCATTTGACAGCTGAGAATGTCAAATGGGCGGAGCGAGCCATGACGTCATGGCTCGCTCTGCCCATCTGACAGGGAGGTGGGGGCGCTCGATCGTCCCCCCCCTTTCCTGCCCTGCCGGGCTTGTGCTCGGATCAAGGGTCTGGTAGGACTGTTAGGGGGGACCCCACGTTTCATTTTGTGGGGCTGGGGTCCCCCTTTAAGATTCCTTTTTTTTTTCATCTTCTGCAGACTGTAAAAAAAATTTTTTGCTGCAACAGAATTCGTCCAATAACGAATTTCATTGAGTCAAAATTGCATTAGGGGGAACAAAAATGACTTTTTTTTTTTTGTTACAGTCTGCAGAAGATGAAAAAAAAAAAAGCCTGAGGTTCCCCCCAATTCATACCAGAGCCTTTAGGTCTGGTAGGAATTTTAGGACAATGTCAATTCAAAAGCAAGGGAAAAAAAAAACTTCGGGAATTTCGGATTCGTTTGCATTCGTCGTAGCTGTAATTCGGAATTCGGATGCATCCGAATATCCGAAAATTCGTCCGAAACGAATTTCGTAACGAACCAAATCGCACGTGTCTAGTTTTAGCCTCTTAGATCATTTCTTTAAATGTGAAAATCTGTCTTTTAACATGTGCCCCTGTTTTGACCTGAGCTTGAACTACTTT
Organism: Nanorana parkeri; assembly: GCF_000935625.1. Classification (NCBI taxonomy): domain Eukaryota; kingdom Metazoa; phylum Chordata; class Amphibia; order Anura; family Dicroglossidae; genus Nanorana; species Nanorana parkeri. The sequence goes on from NW_017307724.1 coordinate 118,790, forward strand.
TCCAAATGCACGTGTTTTGCACATGTTTTGACCAGGTCAAAACAGGGGCACATGTTAAAAGACAGAGTTGCACATAAAAAAAATGATCTAAGAAGAATTTTTTTGGGACAGATAGAGCTTTCTTTTGGTGGTATTTAATCACCACTGGGGTTTTTATTTTTTACTATATAATGTAAAAAGTACCAAAAATTTCGGGAAAAAAACTGTTTTCCCTACGTTATGTTATAAAACAATTATTATTACCCAAATTTTTGGCAAAATATAAAAGAAGGGGTCACGTCGGGTAAATAGACACCAAGCTTTAAAATTGTGTGTGTCCGCGAACTCGCAAAAACTACCATACCCAAAATTGACCATAGTTGACGCTTTAAAAGCTTTTACCGCTCATCATTTTAGTGTTATCAGTGATTGATGGCCCTAAAATTATTGTTCTCACTGCGACGTTCGCGGCGATATGTAACATGTGCGGTGTAATGGATGCAATCGTCGTTTCCGCACGTAGGCGCATTGGACGCATGTTTGCATGTGTATGTGGGGGACTTAACAAAGTTTTTTTATTACCTTTATATGTGACTTTTAATTTTTGTATATTTTTTTAACTAATTCTTTTAAACCTTTTTTTTTCACTTAGCTTTATTGCTATCACATAGGGGACTAACAAGTCCCCTTTCTGATAGCCAATTTTCAGTGTCAGGTCCTCTTTGTGGAGACATCAGGGGTCTTAAAGAGCCCTAATGTCACCTAGGGACCCCCAGAGAAGCTGATGAAGCAAACACCTGCTTCACCAGCTTCTCTCTGTTTTCTGTACCGGAGAGTGACAGAGGAATGTGGAAGTGCTGTAATACACGTGTACTGAGCTCCTTTTGATCTCCGGCTGCAGAGCTGCTGTGCTGGTCCCAGGCTCGCACCAGGCACAGCGGAGCTCGGGATTGGATGCAGCGGCTGCAACGGAGGGGGGCGCACACCCGAACGCATATTGCAAGCGATCGGGCGTCTCTATAGCTGGCTGTTTACATTCCAGGCTGATTTCCCAAACGGGGCGGGATGGGACGTTTAAAAACACCCTCCCGCATTCAAGAAGCCGCTGTCTGGCCGTTTAATTACAACAGCCGGACAGCAGGTGGTTAAAGCACTTACCTTAAATTATGTCTCTTATTCCGATCTTCTTTCCTGTAGTTTTCAGCCTTCTCTCCAGCGCTGCTGCAGGTCTCCGATCCAGCGCTGACTTCTCTGTCCTTGCTGGCACTTCCTGTCCCACCGTGTCTGCATGCGGGCACACGCGTCCATATACTTACCTTGTGTCTCTCCTCGTCTCCCGGTCAAAAATCCGAACTGCGCATGCGCCTGCCCCAAGATGCTTTGCGGCTGCCCGAGAATTTTCAGATTTTCGGACGGGAGTGCGCAGCAAAGACACAAGTTTAAACCTCTTTTAAAGCTTTTTTTTTTTACTTTTTGCATATATCTACTGCTTGCTAGCAGTAGATATATGAAAAAAAAGTGAGGGTTTAGAAACCCTTTAACCGCTTTATGACTGAGCTAATTTTCAGTTTCTGTTCATAAATGACTGACACACTTTTTACATTTTTGCTGTGTGATTCTTCCACAGCAGCAAGTTTTTATTATTATTATTAGATTTTTTTAATAAACGTCTCCCGGTCAAAAATCCGAACTGCGCATGCGCCTGCCCCAAGATGCTTTGCGGCTGCCCGAGAATTTTCAGATTTTCGGACGGGAGTGCGCAGCAAAGACACAAGTTTAAACCTCTTTTAAAGCTTTTTTTTTTTACTTTTTGCATATATCTACTGCTTGCTAGCAGTAGATATATGAAAAAAAAGTGAGGGTTTAGAAACCCTTTAACCGCTTTATGACTGAGCTAATTTTCAGTTTCTGTTCATAAATGACTGACACACTTTTTACATTTTTGCTGTGTGATTCTTCCACAGCAGCAAGTTTTTATTATTATTTTTAGATTTTTTTAATAATAATTATAGTATTCAAATTTATATATAATGTTTATTTTCCTAATTTTTTTACATTTTTTTAACAGAGTGTAAAAAATAAATAAAGTGAAAAAAACCAAAAACTTTTTTGTCAGTTTATATCAAGCAGTCATCATGACTGCTTGATAAATTGACTTTTTTAATTTATAGTTATTATTAGGCTGCTCCAAACTTAGGAACAGCTAATAATAACCTTAGAGACTGATCCTGACAGCATGTCAGATTCAGATCTCACTAAAGGTTTTTGATCGTGCCCAGATGATCAGAAGTGATAACTTTCAAGTACAGAGATACATTGTATCTTGTGCCTGAAATGTATCATAAACATGGGACCAGGCTATACAGCTGTCAAAAGGAATAGCAGAGAGGTGAGTCACTCTGCTACCTCTCTGCTATCTTCAGCTGTCAAATACAAGTTCGCTATTTAGCAAACCCGTAGACTGTTGCCTGTTGTTTGTATGTAATAGCTTAATTCTTTCATTAATGAAAGAAAGAAGCTTTTACAAAAGCTTAACTATTTCATTAATGAATGCCTAAATACTGAGGCATTCATTTATGAATGTTAATCACCAGGGCCAGATTTACTCTCCCTGCTGCCCCAAGGCCAGGTTCTGCGCACAATTTTTAAATTTTTTTACATTTTTAGCTCATCGTTTACTTTTTTATCTTTTATTAATTTTTTTAAATTTTCTTTCACTTAACTTTATTGCTATCACACAGGAGAAAACAATCCCGTGTAATAGCAATTGGAGGTGACAGGCTCTCTTTATTGACCCTGCCACCTCCAATACAGGAGTTTTAGCACAGCACTGTGCTGGAACTCCTGTGACAGGTGAGAGAGGAAGAGCACAGCTCTCCCCTCTCACTGTCTACAGTCTACCCGGAGCGGCAGGGTTACTTATAACCCTGCCGCTCTGCTCACTGCAGTCAGAGACTCGGGACTCGGCGGCGGAGGACGGAATCAAAGGAGAGAGGTAAGTGCAGGGGGGAGAAGACTGCACACTGTTTATATGTGAAATTGGCAACATCGCCAATTTCACATGTAAACGAAAAATCGGCTGCCTCACTCTACATTTAGTCCTGCTTGTACAAAGTTCCCCACAAGGACACCGTTGCCGCCCCTCTGCGCCCTGCCGCCCCGGGCCGGGCCTCGGTGGCCTTGTGGGGAATCCGGGCCTGGTAACCGCTGATAATCAGCGGTTACCTGCATTAGAGAGCCTGATATAACTCTTCACGTACAGTGAACGTGGCCAGTCATATAGGCACTTCGTGACGGGACGTACACTGTACGTCTCCCATCACAAAGGGGTTAAATCTTAAAATGCATTGAAGTACTTTAACTATTAACAAAAAATTTAGCTGATTTGTGTATCACTTGGCTGTAGATCCTTAAATCATCTCTGAATTTAAGCTGACACTGTTCTTCTTTGTGGAGGGTGGCTACTTTTGTTTCCCATGGTCCCTATGTGTGTTAAAAGGTTTACTTTATTTATTTGTATCGAGATTGTAGTCCTTCACTGGAGCGAGCTTGGGCTCCAGAAGGAAGGACAGTGTCAGAACGAATTCAGAGATGATTTGAGGATCTACAGCTGAGTGATACACAAGCTACATTTTTGTCATTAGTTAAGGTACTTGAATGCATTTTTAAGGCTTAACTCCTGAGTTTAGTGTCACTTCAAAAAAAATTAGATCAAATAAACTGAATGACCTTTCTGACTTTAACACCTTCATGACCAGTGACATACAGTGCATGGCATTGGGCCCATTTAAAAGGAGAACTATGAGATGAGTGATTTCCACTCACCTCATAGTTCTAGCCGACCTGTGACAATGAGACTGTCACAGGTCGGCTAAGTAGAATGGGAGGTGAGCGAACACATACCGGGTTCGCTCACCTCTCGATCCTGTTACGGCTCTCTGTCGTGACAGGGGGAGGGGCTGGATTCCCCTCTCCCCGCTCTGATCTGCCAGCGCTGACTGGCGGAACGGACGGGGTAGGGGGTGGGTACAGCTGGCTCTGCCTCTAGATAGGCAGAGCCAGCTGTCACTCACGCAGCTGGGCGGATCTCGACGTCGATGTCGGGATCCGCTCCGGCTGCGGCGTCTCAGTATACAGCGAGCTGTAGCTAGCGGTATACTGAGCTTAGGGTAACGGGAGGATGCTAGTTTGTGTCCTCCCGTTACCCTAAGGAGAACTATGGGGAAAAACACTGACCCCATAGTTCTCCTTTAAA
>NW_017307724.1:123214-127705 GCF_000935625.1 Nanorana parkeri
CGTTGCCCGGCCTGCGCTGCCCCCCCTACGGGCCTGGGACTGGCATATCGGTGCTGTCGATGGGAAGGAGAGCAGTGAACGTCCATTCACCAATCTTCTCCCCGCTCTATGGGACAGGGAGCGACGCGTATTGCATCACTCCCGGTCCCTTAGCTGTCATTGCTGGGCTCCTGAAGCCCAGCAATAAGCTATTGAAGTGTGATTTGCACTTCAATAGCTTATTTAAAGTGTAAAGGTGATACTAGGGGTCTTTTGGACCCCACTATAACCTTAAAGAGGACATGTCACTGCCAATATGCTATCACATGTGATCGCAATTAAAGCAAAACAAAGTTTTTAAAAATAATATTAAATTAAATAAATGTAAAAATAATAAGAAAAATGTTTTAAAGTCCTAGCTAGCATGCGTATCTTTGTGTAAACATGGGTTGGGTGCACCTACGAATGAAAACGAAGATCGCGCTACACATGTTGGGTATCGCTGCACATGCCAGTGTGATAGCAATAACGCTAGGGCCATTATTTACGTGCATCTCTAAAATGATGACCTGTAGGGGCTTTTAAACCGTTGTCTATGGACTTTTTGGGGGTACTGTATTTTGTCGCAGTTTCACGGATGCACACAATTTTTAACCTGGGCATGTTGGGTATCTATTTACTCCTTGTAACCTCATATTTTATTTAAAAATGGGTATTTTATTATGTTTTGGGGCATTTAAGTGCATTTTTCACTAAATGTTGTTGTTTGTTAAAGAGTTGCGCTAATATCGCGCAACATAAAGATTTGCAACTGCTACCATTTTATTCTACAGGGTCTTGGCTTTCAGAAAATATATAATGTTTGGGGGTTAGAAGCAATTTTCAAGCAAAAAATGTGGATTATATCATGGGTGCAAAAAAAAGGAAAAAAGGCTTCGGTCATGAAGGGGTTAAATGTTTCCATATAGCAACACCAGTTAACATTATGGATATACTTGTTGACTGGAGTTGTTTTTACAGTGATTATCTACTTTGTACACATACATATTTAATTATTTGCATAACATTTGACATTTAAAAGATAAAGATACACTTTTCTGCAGAAGTTAGGTTTTCCTAATCTGAAAGAAATAACCCCCATTTGATTATGTTTTTGGTCCATAATGATGGACCAGTTCTATTGTGTTTTCTGGTCTATTGTCTATTATAACACACCGCTGGGAAGTGACTTGTATGGCCACATTACAAGTAATTCTGCTGTATGTCATGTGAAACAATGCATGTGAAGCTCTCATGCTGCAGTCAACAAAGCACATGGGATGCTTAGGAGTATAATACATGTTTTATTGCACACCAGCTTTATTTAGTTAGAAACATATACATTGCAATCTGGTCATTTTAGTATGTTTGCATTGTTTACAAAGTACATTGTCTAAGCTTCCATTTACATGTTTATGATTAACAAGTCAGAGTAACAGGCCTATAGCCATAAAATGCTAGGGGCAAATAATTTCTATAGTAAGCAGGCAAGTATCAGTATGGTTCATTTTGCTATGCACCCTTTAGCTGAATATACAGTTAAAAAAACTGACTATTGACTGCACCTGCATGGTCTGTATAATGGTTCTGTAGTACTGGATCAGTTATTTATGTTTTATCTGTTATCTGGCACACAAAGAAGTGAACGGCAATTGAAATTAGTGAATCACTTGTTGAAAACGAGATGGCATGTGTCAATCTTCCGGTAACCGGAGTACACAGATGATTAGCAAGCCATAAATCCTAAAGATAAACCACATACAGGAGAGCAGCACAATTAATTATTTGTGGTTGTAGGCAATGAAAATCTTTGCTTGGCTTGTGTACTTAGTACACTATATTGCCAAAAGTATTGGGATGCCTGCCTATACACGCACATTAACTTTATGGGCATCCCAGTCTTAGTCCGTAGGGTTTAATATTGAGTTAGCCCACCCTTTGCAGCTATAACAGCTTCAACTTTTCTGGGAAGGCTGTCCACAGGAGGTTTAGGAGTGTGTCTATGGGAATGTTTGACCATTCTTCCAGAAGCACATTTGTGAGGTCAGGTACTGATGTTGGACAAGAAGGCCTGGCTCACAGTCTCCGCTCTAATTCATCCTAAAGGTGTTCTATCGGGTTGAGGTCAAGACTCTGTGCAGGTCAGTCAAGTTCCTTAACCCCAAACTCGCTCATCCATGTCTTTATGGACCTTGCTTTGTGCACTGGTGCGCAGTCATGTTGGTACAGGAAGGGGCCATCCCCAAACTGTTCCCACAAAGTTGGGAGCATGACATTTTTCAAAATATCTTGGTATGCTGATGCCTTAAGAGTTCCCTCCACATGAACTAAGGCCAGAGAACACGGCTCCACTTCTCTAGAGTCCAGTGGTGGCATGCTTTACACCATTGCATCCAACGCTTTGCACTTGGTGACGTAAGGCTTGGATGCAGCTGCTCGGCCATGGAAACCCATTCCATTAAGCTCTCTACGCACTGTTGTTGTGCCAATCTGAAGGCCACACAAAGTTTGGAGGTCTGTAGCTACTGACTCTGCAGACAGTTGGCGACTTCTGCGCACTGTGTGCTTCAGCATGCGTTGACCCTGCTCTGTCATTTTATGTGGCCTACCACTTTGTGGCTGAGTTGCTGTTGTTCACAGTTGCTTTCACTTTGTTATAATACCACTAACAGTTGACCGTGGAATATTTAGTAGCAAGGAAATTTCACGGATGGACTTATTGCACAGGAGGTCACCTATCATGGTACCACGCTTGAATTCACTGAGCTCCTGAGAGCGACCCATTCTTTCACAAATCTAGAAGCAGTCTGCATGCCTAGGTGCTTGATTTTAAACACCTGTGGCCATGGAGGTGATTGGAACCCCTGAATCCAATGATTTAGAGGGGTGTCCCAATACTTTTGGCAATATAGTGTATATCATGCTATAGAAAATAAAGACTGTATTGTGAGGGGAGAGATCATAATATGCCAAGGCTTTATCGCTAAAAATAGATGAAAATCAAGAATTTTGCATTTTAAAATTCTACTTTATCCTGGTTTTCTTCTGAAGTTTTCCATAAAATGGATTTCGTAAAAAAAAATTGGAATCCTCTACGAGACTGTGACCGCACACCAAGAAGCATGCACTCCCACACTCATACCTCTTAAGCTGAAAAGTGGGTCACTGCCAATGGTGGTACAGTCCAGACAGCATTTGAAAGAAAGGCCAGTACTTTTGTGTGCAAATCTTCTTATACTTAAACAAGCATATTGAAAACAATGCTTCAGTTCACACAGGCTCCAAAGTGTCATCTTGAAAAAAATAAATCAAGAATCACATACTTTAGAGCTGGTTATTCTTTCAGCTTACCTCCAGAAAATAAAATGGAGGAGTCGTCATCTCCCAAGAGACATTGTAAACATTCAGACCCTTGCCTGCAAGTTTTACAGTGCTTTTTAAGTTATAAAGGTCAATCTTGTAAATATCATAATTACTTTGTAAAGCCAGACGTGACCAGTGTGCAGTGATGCAGATGAAATTTGTCATTACAGCTCTTTAAAATTATTAAATCTTAAGAGCTGTATGTGCACATGGTATCTGTGTGTCATGATTCTGATCACTTTTATTTTTTAACATATGCATCTACAGCTAAACTAGCACATTCTAGCACAGCTTAAAAAACTATCAAACCCCAACGTTATCCACTATAACTTAAAGTGAGCTTGTCCTTTGCCCATTTAGCACAAAGTAAAGATTTGCTATGTTATAGGGAACTTCTGGAACTTTTAATTGAGCCTAAGCAATAGCCTTTTGTCTTGAATTTCTTCTGAAGATTGCCAGCACCGTTCCTCGTACGTGCGGGGGCCTAGGCACACCTGTGCTTACAGCCTTATAGTGCATATCTGCAGTGTGAATCTAAGTAATTGCTGCCTCTGACTGCTAGTCTTAGGAAATTTGGAATTAGTTAATGCCACAACTCTGCTGCCCACTGTTCTCATGGCTGAAAGCTCTGACATGAGGAAGTAAAGCCATGCCTCCACCAAGATGGTCACCGACACACAGTGACACAGTCTAGAACAAGGAATGGTAAGCCAGTAATAGAGAAAGATAAGTTGCAGGGAGACCACAGGCAGTACTCGTGTAGAATTCAGAGATGATTTGAGGATCTACAGCTGAGTGATACACAAGCTACATTTTTGTCATTAGTTAAGGTACTTGAATGCATTTTTAAGGCTTAACTCCTGAGTTTAGTGTCACTTCAAAAAAAATTAGATCAAATAAACTGAATGACCTTTCTGACTTTAACACCTTCATGACCAGTGACATACAGTGCATGGCATTGGGCCCATTTAAAAGGAGAACTATGAGATGAGTGATTTCCACTCACCTCATAGTTCTAGCCGACCTGTGACAATGAGACTGTCACAGGTCGGCTAAGTAGAATGGGAGGTGAGCGAACACATACCGGGTTCGCTCACCTCTCGATCCTGT
>NW_017307724.1:127904-128125 GCF_000935625.1 Nanorana parkeri
GCGGTATACTGAGCTTAGGGTAACGGGAGGATGCTAGTTTGTGTCCTCCCGTTACCCTAAGGAGAACTATGGGGAAAAACACTGACCCCATAGTTCTCCTTTAAACAGACTCTCGGCGGCAAAACTCTTTTTACATTAGTAAAGCCGATGGCCGGCTCTACAACAGAAGCAATTCTGGTGGCTCAGTTGTCGCCAGATCGCTTCTATGGGCCGGTGAAGGG
>NW_017307724.1:128580-208164 GCF_000935625.1 Nanorana parkeri
AGTGTAAAGGTGATACTAGGGGTCTTTTGGACCCCACTATAACCTTAAAGAGGACATGTCACTGCCAATATGCTATCACATGTGATCGCAATTAAAGCAAAACAAAGTTTTTAAAAATAATATTAAATTAAATAAATGTAAAAATAATAAGAAAAATGTTTTAAAGTCCTAGCTAGCATGCGTATCTTTGTGTAAACATGGGTTGGGTGCACCTACGAATGAAAACGAAGATCGCGCTACACATGTTGGGTATCGCTGCACATGCCAGTGTGATAGCAATAACGCTAGGGCCATTATTTACGTGCATCTCTAAAATGATGACCTGTAGGGGCTTTTAAACCGTTGTCTATGGACTTTTTGGGGGTACTGTATTTTGTCGCAGTTTCACGGATGCACACAATTTTTAACCTGGGCATGTTGGGTATCTATTTACTCCTTGTAACCTCATATTTTATTTAAAAATGGGTATTTTATTATGTTTTGGGGCATTTAAGTGCATTTTTCACTAAATGTTGTTGTTTGTTAAAGAGTTGCGCTAATATCGCGCAACATAAAGATTTGCAACTGCTACCATTTTATTCTACAGGGTCTTGGCTTTCAGAAAATATATAATGTTTGGGGGTTAGAAGCAATTTTCAAAACTATAACCTTAAAGAGGACATGTCACTGCCAATATGCTATCACATGTGATCGCAATTAAAGCAAAACAAAGTTTTTAAAAATAATATTAAATTAAATAAATGTAAAAATAATAAGAAAAATGTTTTAAAGTCCTAGCTAGCATGCGTATCTTTGTGTAAACATGGGTTGGGTGCACCTACGAATGAAAACGAAGATCGCGCTACACATGTTGGGTATCGCTGCACATGCCAGTGTGATAGCAATAACGCTAGGGCCATTATTTACGTGCATCTCTAAAATGATGACCTGTAGGGGCTTTTAAACCGTTGTCTATGGACTTTTTGGGGGTACTGTATTTTGTCGCAGTTTCACGGATGCACACAATTTTTAACCTGGGCATGTTGGGTATCTATTTACTCCTTGTAACCTCATATTTTATTTAAAAATGGGTATTTTATTATGTTTTGGGGCATTTAAGTGCATTTTTCACTAAATGTTGTTGTTTGTTAAAGAGTTGCGCTAATATCGCGCAACATAAAGATTTGCAACTGCTACCATTTTATTCTACAGGGTCTTGGCTTTCAGAAAATATATAATGTTTGGGGGTTAGAAGCAATTTTCAAGCAAAAAATGTGGATTATATCATGGGTGCAAAAAAAAGGAAAAAAGGCTTCGGTCATGAAGGGGTTAAATGTTTCCATATAGCAACACCAGTTAACATTATGGATATACTTGTTGACTGGAGTTGTTTTTACAGTGATTATCTACTTTGTACACATACATATTTAATTATTTGCATAACATTTGACATTTAAAAGATAAAGATACACTTTTCTGCAGAAGTTAGGTTTTCCTAATCTGAAAGAAATAACCCCCATTTGATTATGTTTTTGGTCCATAATGATGGACCAGTTCTATTGTGTTTTCTGGTCTATTGTCTATTATAACACACCGCTGGGAAGTGACTTGTATGGCCACATTACAAGTAATTCTGCTGTATGTCATGTGAAACAATGCATGTGAAGCTCTCATGCTGCAGTCAACAAAGCACATGGGATGCTTAGGAGTATAATACATGTTTTATTGCACACCAGCTTTATTTAGTTAGAAACATATACATTGCAATCTGGTCATTTTAGTATGTTTGCATTGTTTACAAAGTACATTGTCTAAGCTTCCATTTACATGTTTATGATTAACAAGTCAGAGTAACAGGCCTATAGCCATAAAATGCTAGGGGCAAATAATTTCTATAGTAAGCAGGCAAGTATCAGTATGGTTCATTTTGCTATGCACCCTTTAGCTGAATATACAGTTAAAAAAACTGACTATTGACTGCACCTGCATGGTCTGTATAATGGTTCTGTAGTACTGGATCAGTTATTTATGTTTTATCTGTTATCTGGCACACAAAGAAGTGAACGGCAATTGAAATTAGTGAATCACTTGTTGAAAACGAGATGGCATGTGTCAATCTTCCGGTAACCGGAGTACACAGATGATTAGCAAGCCATAAATCCTAAAGATAAACCACATACAGGAGAGCAGCACAATTAATTATTTGTGGTTGTAGGCAATGAAAATCTTTGCTTGGCTTGTGTACTTAGTACACTATATTGCCAAAAGTATTGGGATGCCTGCCTATACACGCACATTAACTTTATGGGCATCCCAGTCTTAGTCCGTAGGGTTTAATATTGAGTTAGCCCACCCTTTGCAGCTATAACAGCTTCAACTTTTCTGGGAAGGCTGTCCACAGGAGGTTTAGGAGTGTGTCTATGGGAATGTTTGACCATTCTTCCAGAAGCACATTTGTGAGGTCAGGTACTGATGTTGGACAAGAAGGCCTGGCTCACAGTCTCCGCTCTAATTCATCCTAAAGGTGTTCTATCGGGTTGAGGTCAAGACTCTGTGCAGGTCAGTCAAGTTCCTTAACCCCAAACTCGCTCATCCATGTCTTTATGGACCTTGCTTTGTGCACTGGTGCGCAGTCATGTTGGTACAGGAAGGGGCCATCCCCAAACTGTTCCCACAAAGTTGGGAGCATGACATTTTTCAAAATATCTTGGTATGCTGATGCCTTAAGAGTTCCCTCCACATGAACTAAGGCCAGAGAACACGGCTCCACTTCTCTAGAGTCCAGTGGTGGCATGCTTTACACCATTGCATCCAACGCTTTGCACTTGGTGACGTAAGGCTTGGATGCAGCTGCTCGGCCATGGAAACCCATTCCATTAAGCTCTCTACGCACTGTTGTTGTGCCAATCTGAAGGCCACACAAAGTTTGGAGGTCTGTAGCTACTGACTCTGCAGACAGTTGGCGACTTCTGCGCACTGTGTGCTTCAGCATGCGTTGACCCTGCTCTGTCATTTTATGTGGCCTACCACTTTGTGGCTGAGTTGCTGTTGTTCACAGTTGCTTTCACTTTGTTATAATACCACTAACAGTTGACCGTGGAATATTTAGTAGCAAGGAAATTTCACGGATGGACTTATTGCACAGGAGGTCACCTATCATGGTACCACGCTTGAATTCACTGAGCTCCTGAGAGCGACCCATTCTTTCACAAATCTAGAAGCAGTCTGCATGCCTAGGTGCTTGATTTTAAACACCTGTGGCCATGGAGGTGATTGGAACCCCTGAATCCAATGATTTAGAGGGGTGTCCCAATACTTTTGGCAATATAGTGTATATCATGCTATAGAAAATAAAGACTGTATTGTGAGGGGAGAGATCATAATATGCCAAGGCTTTATCGCTAAAAATAGATGAAAATCAAGAATTTTGCATTTTAAAATTCTACTTTATCCTGGTTTTCTTCTGAAGTTTTCCATAAAATGGATTTCGTAAAAAAAAATTGGAATCCTCTACGAGACTGTGACCGCACACCAAGAAGCATGCACTCCCACACTCATACCTCTTAAGCTGAAAAGTGGGTCACTGCCAATGGTGGTACAGTCCAGACAGCATTTGAAAGAAAGGCCAGTACTTTTGTGTGCAAATCTTCTTATACTTAAACAAGCATATTGAAAACAATGCTTCAGTTCACACAGGCTCCAAAGTGTCATCTTGAAAAAAATAAATCAAGAATCACATACTTTAGAGCTGGTTATTCTTTCAGCTTACCTCCAGAAAATAAAATGGAGGAGTCGTCATCTCCCAAGAGACATTGTAAACATTCAGACCCTTGCCTGCAAGTTTTACAGTGCTTTTTAAGTTATAAAGGTCAATCTTGTAAATATCATAATTACTTTGTAAAGCCAGACGTGACCAGTGTGCAGTGATGCAGATGAAATTTGTCATTACAGCTCTTTAAAATTATTAAATCTTAAGAGCTGTATGTGCACATGGTATCTGTGTGTCATGATTCTGATCACTTTTATTTTTTAACATATGCATCTACAGCTAAACTAGCACATTCTAGCACAGCTTAAAAAACTATCAAACCCCAACGTTATCCACTATAACTTAAAGTGAGCTTGTCCTTTGCCCATTTAGCACAAAGTAAAGATTTGCTATGTTATAGGGAACTTCTGGAACTTTTAATTGAGCCTAAGCAATAGCCTTTTGTCTTGAATTTCTTCTGAAGATTGCCAGCACCGTTCCTCGTACGTGCGGGGGCCTAGGCACACCTGTGCTTACAGCCTTATAGTGCATATCTGCAGTGTGAATCTAAGTAATTGCTGCCTCTGACTGCTAGTCTTAGGAAATTTGGAATTAGTTAATGCCACAACTCTGCTGCCCACTGTTCTCATGGCTGAAAGCTCTGACATGAGGAAGTAAAGCCATGCCTCCACCAAGATGGTCACCGACACACAGTGACACAGTCTAGAACAAGGAATGGTAAGCCAGTAATAGAGAAAGATAAGTTGCAGGGAGACCACAGGCAGTACTCGTGTAGTCATTTGCCCCCTGCCCGCTGTAATATTCAGGGCGGATATTACCTGTAGCCAGCAATATCAGCAAAAAAACCTTTATTCTTATCCAAAAACAGTCAAATAAAAATGGCTTATATTCAGCACATACCAAATTTGGCTCAGCGCCTGTATGCTAAGTCACACCTCAGGGTTAGAGTCCCAGCCTCAGGGTTAGAGTCCCAGCCTCCGGGTTAGGGTATGGACACAAGTGCCAGGCAGTGGCTCGGTAGACTGTATTCCATAGCTTAACATGCATAGCCATGTCCTGCTCCAAACACTCCCGACAGACACCGACTGACTGGCTTCCTGTTCTGTTTTTTTTTTTTTGCAGAAATAGTGTTTATTATGTTTTTTTTACAAGCAAGTATAAAAATAAAACAACTTACAAAGTAAAACAACATACAACATACAAAGGCAGCATCAGTTGAGCGAACCTGATAATAGTAGCAGAGCTGTAAACAATAGCAACCACCTTGGAAAAGTACATGATAATGTGCCCAGATACGAGCCGTGCCTCCGCTCAAAATCTTGCCCCTGGGGTGGGGGGTTTCAGATTGTTAAAGCTTTCCCCTCCAAGGAGGTCCGTGTTATAAAGTCAGGCACGGGACTGGGTCTCCAGCATCGGGGTAACCAAGGGAAGCCCTGCGAGATGCCAAGTACCCCACACATCAGGTGCTGCGCCCTACTTAGAGCCGCCTTACAACACAAACATAACCATCGATTTATGACATCACACGACAAGTGGACAACAGAGGGTTCCTGTTCTGTTTTAACACACCCTCTGGCTGGTGGGTTAACCCTTTCCTTACCAGAAGTGGCTGTAGTCAGGGATAGAGGCTCTGTCCCACCCAAAATCTCTCTGAGCAACTCCGGGAATCCTGCTTAGCAGTTTCCCTTACAAGTCCGACACGGAACCCCTCACCCTGTTTGGCGAGAACCCTGAATACCAGGCGACCATAACGGGACCACTACCTAAACAAGGGAGGGATATATTGTCCCTCCAGGACCCATTCCTGGCGTCCTGTACACCGCCTTTTTATAGAAAAACTTCCAGATTTCAGTACCTCTGTAAGTGATTCTGTTACTTTGCTCACAAAAGAAAGTACTGAATGGGTCCAGACAAAAAGGATTGTCGGAATTTACCATGTTTTTAGGAAAAATTGGAGCAGCTAGCAAAACTAAAAAATATAGCTATCCATGCATGTTGGGGGGCTAACAAAATATAAGTTTAACTTTGTATTCTCCTACCACTTATAAGTTTTAAAAACATAATTCCAAATGTCTTCTGCCAGCAGGTTAAAACCACCAAATGTTGCAAAATGTGCACTTTGTAAAACATTCCTAGGACATTAGAATGTCTTTACCTATGTGTAATACTGACACTGCTTTACCAGCAGCTGTAATGGTAATTCCAATGCAATGTATTAGATGACCAGGGCATTATCACTTTTTATTCTTCTAATTGAGGTACTAACTTTTACTATACATTTAGTAGACCTCATTTGGCAGGCTGAGATCATTTAGCTAAAAGCTGTAACTTTGTATTAATGAACAAGTAGATTTTAAATTCAAGTATCCAAAGTAAACATTGGACCTTACTGGGAATTTTTTTATTTTACTGACAGCCATGGTATTAAAGATAATTGGTTGCTATGGCTTAGTGCACTTTCTAGAATGATGTGTGTTTCAATATTGTTTCAATATTGTTTCAATAAATAATGCCAGTGTATACAATAGATGATCTGTAATGCAAAACTAAATTTTTGGCATTAATTAAAAGTGAAATCCAACTCTGTCTATCATAGACAGGCCAAAATTAAGGAACTCCTACGTTTTAAACAATTACTAAGTGTGGTGACTGTTTCAAAGAGTTTAAGTCTAGTTTACACAGGGATCACCAAAACTAGGGCTGCGGATAACGATTATTTCCATAATTGATTAGCTAGTCGATTATTAACTCTGATTAATCAGATTTAAAAAAAAAACATCTTTAATTTAAATTAAAATATGTGGCGATACCTGACATGTGTAGCGCAATCATCAGTTTTCTATGCAGGCGCATCCAACTTGTGTTTCAGTTAGTATATGCGCCTTTGCAGGGTTGGGGGGGATTTTGAACGTAATTTTATCTCATTTTTTTTTTACCTCAATGCTATCACAAGCCCCCTATGTGATGGAGGTGACAGCTAAATGTAGACACAGCAGACAGTGGCTTGGAGCAAAAGCAATATAATAATTTCCCTTGAATTTTGATTGTAAATTTAAAGAATCTTTATGTGCGCACAAGACCATTGACCAGAATTCACAATGTTCCACCCTGTCATTAAAGCATTAACCTTTGTACCAGTAAGTTATTCTGCCAGTTGAAGAATATTGCAAGTATCTTGACATACAGTATGACATGCAGGAATTAAAGATGCATTTCCAGGAATAGTTTCACTGCTCATTTGTCATAGTACCGAGAGAACTGAGCATTGATTTATAGGCATTTATAACATGATTTGTTGGAATGGTCAATACAAACAGTCAGTAGTAACCTGGGATCACCCGTTCTGTCTTGTTTTTAAAGGATTGCTGTCAGTTTGTTAAAAGTCTATTAAGTCCAGCCTTTAAATTAAGCTACAAGATGGAGAAATAAAATTCTAACACCATAGTTATAGAAATGATTGATAGCAGTGAAAAATAGCAACAATATAAAGGGAATTCATTTAAATTACCAAATGGTTTCTACTGAAACAGAATAGTCATGTAGGTGCACAAAAGAGCAGGGCATAAAAAATCTGGGTACCAATTTTTTCTTCTTTTTTTTTAAGGGCACTTTAGTATATTTTCAACAAGCATAAATTAGTGTATTGTATCATTTACCTGAAGGGAATTTTTAATGAAACTTTTTTTTAGGTGCTTGTTGCTTTCATAGTTTAACGACTGTATTTCCCATACATTTACCTCGAACAGTTATAACTGGAGATGCATAGAAGAGGAATTTTAACAAATTTGTAAGGCCCAAATCGAAAATGACTTTTTCCCCCAACATTTTACATTTTTTTTAAACTATTGCTGACTACTGCTGACACAGGCAAGGGGAGAGCAGCGGGGATCAGAAGAGACACAGACGGGGAGGAGAGAAGTTAGGGATGCACAGAATTTTCAGCTGCATTTCTGGCCCCTATGGTACTTTTGGCATTTTGCTCAAAGTACCATTTTTGGCTGAAATGTTTTGGTGGCCAAAATTTGGGTGCATCCCTAGTTACAACCATATTAGGGCTGCAACAACTAATCAATGAAATCGATAATGAGAATATTTGGCAACTGTTCTCCTTATCAGTTAGTTGGGGGGAAAGGAGGGGAGAGAGATAGAGGGAGAGGTGGGAGAGAGGTGGAGAGAGGGGGAGGGAGAGAGAGATTTTTTTTAATGCAACCAATCGATTAGTTGAAAAAATGATTGGACAACTAATTGATTATGAAAATAATCGTTAGCTACAGCCCTAAACCATATAACTGTATATCAGGTCTTTCCATATTCTGTGAAGTGATATTATACTAGAAATGTTGCTGATGTAAATTAAAATATCATGCAACGTACTGTATATGCCCTAACATTTGTTATTTGCAGCATCATAAATACAATCCATATGTTGTGTGAAGAAGAAAACTAAGTTCTGTGAACCATGTCACACAATTGAGCCCTTTTCTCAAAATCTACTTGTTTTTTTCCAATATATCTTGTTTAAGGAATAATGTACAAATACTAAGACA
This sequence comes from Nanorana parkeri, assembly GCF_000935625.1. Classification (NCBI taxonomy): domain Eukaryota; kingdom Metazoa; phylum Chordata; class Amphibia; order Anura; family Dicroglossidae; genus Nanorana; species Nanorana parkeri. Next base: position 136,876 of record NW_017307724.1, read on the forward strand.
ATTTAAGTTGATTAATTAATATAAAATGGAGGGTTCAGCCACACAGATGGCTTTCAATTTAAGACAGTAAGAGATTCTATGATACCTATGTGGAGGCATAAATGTTTTCTGACTCCATAAACAATATATTATTCTTTTATCATAATTGATTATTTTATCATATTATTATGTGTAATTTAAATTGGAACTTTTATATATTTTTTAAACTGTATATTATTTCGTTCCTGATGGGTTAAAAATCCAATTTTTGTATATGGTGTTGTGTGTTGAACCTTGTGGGATGTGGTGTCCTTATATTCTGAATTAGTGGTGATGCATATTTTGAAACATAAAAATCAGTGACAACTCATATTCTGAAGCATAAATTAGTGTATTATATCATTCACCCAAAAGGAATTTTTGATGTAACTTTTTACATGCTTGTTGTTTCATATTTAAATGACTGTATTTCCACGTAATCACATGTCCTATGGGGTGTCGGGGCCAGATGATACAGACTCGGCGGTGTAGTCATGGCGATGGGGATTTCCCATGCTTGTATACAATGTACTTATATGTTATGTTTTCATATGTTTCCTTTGACAATACATGTATCACATATTTGTTCAGTCAATAAACAAATAAAAAAAAAAAATGACTGCATTTCCTACACAGCTCCCTCCTAAGGGCTTCTTCACACCAAGTGCAGAGCAAATGCAGAGCAGAGCAGTTATGGATCACATCAAAAATTCATCCAACGTATTCCAATGGTATTTTGGGCTCTAGTTCACACCACAGCATTCAGTACCAGTGCATGTGGAAAAACTGCAGAATGCACTATTTTGTCTGCTCTGGAACGCACCAAAACACATGCAAACACATCAAAAACACATGCAAACTACACCTGGACTACACCTGAAAGGCCATTTTAGACTAAAAAAATTATAAAAAAAGGCCTGGAACGCATCAAAAACACGTCAAAATGTACTGCACTTCATATGCAAAAACTCGTCCAGATCTGGTCCGGATTTGGTGTGAACAAGCCCTAGAGTTTCAACTATATATCAGTGAATGTAATAAGCGCCCTTAATAAACAACTGTTGAGACTGAGGCTATTGCTTTCAGACAAGTCAAACCTGACCCATAGGATTCTTTAGAGAAGTGTGAGAAACCACAGTCACTGTGCAATTCAACTAATCTGGTAACAGAACCTGCATAAGAAATGTGCAAAAAAAAAAGCTGTTGAACATGTAAATATAGATTTAATATTTTCTAATTTCTTCCCCTGCAATTTCCATTCAGGAAATGAAAGTATGAGAGGAGGGCCTGTATAGTCATTACTAGGACAGGATGGACAACATAAAAGCAGAGGTAAAAACCCTTCTTCACTATACAATTTTTTTAACTTTGTTCCCTAAAAATACCTGTCCTAATACAAGGTGAAATAGGCATATGATAGCAATGACAGGTCTTCTAACCTTTCCCTTTTATCCAAATTGAACGTTTGAGTTGGATTTAAATTAAAGTATAAGTGCATCTTGAAATGTACCACACAAATTTAGCCCTCATCTCTGCCCCGAGCGGCAACTTACATAGTAAGGACTAATACAGTGATCTCTTTTCCAGCAGGCTATTTCTCCCTATTAACACTTGTCAAAGGGTCACTTCTGACTAGATTAAAAATAATAGCCTCTCCTTAGGTTAACTAACTTTTTGGGCTAACATACACAAACAATAATAATTGCATACTACTGAGCAATGTAACTATCTCTCATCTTCCCCAAACTGAAATCAATGTGCTGAAAAATTAGAAGTTTAACAACAGGTATCTAAATAGCTTAGCATCATGAGAATAAAATTAATCTTTCTCAACAGATTAAGTACAATCCCAATAATCACCAAGCCTGGCATACAAATTACTTGTATATAAAATACATAAATCCCTATATGGAACATGAAGAAAGTAAAAACGTCAAAGTCACATAAAAATTACTTTCATGTAAGTCACAAAAATCAATATAGTATAACGCATTATTGTTTCCACTTTATGTAAGGCCAATGAAGTGCAAAAAAAAACCCCTAAACGCCTAAAAATTTTGCTGTGGTGTTATTATTCATCCGGACTAATAAACCCAATAGAGTCAGTTGTGGAAAGTCTAAAGATCCAAAACTATCTATTGTATTGCCTTCAGGATTCACTGTGTAAGCAGGTATTAAAAATGCTATGTGTGAGACCAAGTAAGATCAAGAGATCATGATCTGAAAGCTGCTGGGTCAGCTCTGTGTTCGGCAACAGTCAGTGTATGCATTACAGTTTTAGCAGGCTGGCTAAGATATTAAAATAGTTCGAACTGCCAGTGAAAATCATGCAGTGTAATAAGGAGCCCGACCCATCAAAAGATCACAAGATGTCTCAGTGCTACCTCCAAAACATGTTCAGCAGAATTACAACCACACATTTTAGTTTCCATTAGCAATAGGAAATGGATGGTTTAAGAACTTTATAATAGGTGGTTTCAGCCAATCCCATCTGATGTAAATAATGTGGCTAAAACTGACAATGAAATGTCAATTCAGAGCAATTACACACAAAAAAAATTTAAATAAAATTGGTGTTTATTTGCTTGCGAACAAACTGAATAGAACCCTAAAACTGAAAAGACTTGATAGCTTAATGATATACTTCATCTCTACAGGCTATTGCTTTTGAAAACTAGCTTTCTTTAGGTAAAAATGGACACTAACTGAGAATCTGTCTACAAATCTGACTAAATGTACGACCAAGAACAGTCATTTTCATAGCTTATTGCAAATCACACATTCAAAATCATTCTGGTACAATTAATTCAGTTTGCTTTCTCATCAAGATAAATAAAAGAAAAAATGTCTGTGGCACATATACAGTACTGAATGCAAAATGTTTGTATATAATATATTATTTATAAGCAAGAATACAAAAACATAGAGCACCACCTCTAAGTGAAATACCATATATTCAAAGTAAATTAAAAAACAAACCAATGTACTTAACAAAAGTATGATATACAACGCTTTGAACATTCATGCTGCAATGTCACTAGAACCAATCATGGGATCATTCACTCACTGGCATAACAAACAGCAGCCGCCGGTCACTCCTGTCACAAAACCGGCCACTGTGTGCTTGGGCTGACGCATTTCCAGGGCAAATCCCCTTCTTCAGAGTCACAGCTAGCAGAGTGAATGAGGGGAGTTTAATATCGAAAAACAGCCATTTCTGATTGAGCAGACATGATGACATGGCAAAACATTATCACAAAACACAGCTCCCGGCTTATACAGAGCATACTCTGGCCAGAGCTGCGAGCCGTCATATTGCTGCTCAGAACTCCAAAATTTATCAGGCGTATGATATTCTTTAATTCCCTCATACTGACAGTCGAGAATAGCAGCTGCCTGATTAATCTTGGAGTTCTGAGCAGCAATATGATGGCTTGCAGGTCCAGTCAGGGTAGTATGCTCTGTATAAGCCGGGAGCTGTGTTTTCTGATAGGCGAATGCCTTAGACCAATAATTTTTTGCCAATAATGTCATCATGTCTGCTCAATCAGGATTGGCTGTTTTTCTATCTTAAACTCCCCCATTCATTGTGCTAGCTGTGACTCTGAAGGAGGGAGCATGCCCTAGAAACACATCAGCCCGAGCACACAGCGGCCAGGTTTTGTGACAGGAGTGATCGGTGGCCTCTGTTTGTTATGTTAGGGAGTGAATGATCCCATGATAGGTGCTGGTGGCCTTGCAGCAAGCACCCATGAGTTTTCAAAGTGCCTTTCTTACGTTTGTGAGTACATTGGTTTGTTTTTAATTTACTTTGAATAAATAGTATTTCACTTAGAGGTGGTGCTCTGTGTTTCTGTATTTTTGCTTATATGAGAGGCGGGAATCCCCGATCCCCTGAGGAGCAGCTCCTAGGAATGAGATAATCTGCCACTATTGGAGGATCCATCAGTGCTGAGATCAAGACTGTATATATTATTTTAAGTTCACGGCTAAAAGTACAATTTTTACACAGTGTTCAGATTTTAGTATTGCATACCAGTATTTCATATTTATGGTTTTTGCTGAGCAAGTAAAGCTCTTGGTTCTTTTTCAAATGTTTACCAAGCTAACCTTGACTGCTTTAATAAAAAATAAATGGTGTTTATAGACCTGAACAGCAGATACTCAAATTAAAAACACAGCTTAATAAATCGGGAGTGACTCAATCCCTCCCTGCCTGCTTTGTTCATAAAGGGCTGTATAAAGATTCATAAAAAAGAGACAGTCACAAAGTGAAAAGTTAATGGTGGGCTGTCTCTTTAGAAGACTAAGAATGCATCAATCAGCAAAGCCAGTGCTATTGATGAAACCTGTATAAAATTATATGATTTTGAATAAATCAAAATATATAATACTTCTTTTTAAAAATGTGTAAGCAAAACACAAATTAAAATAAAACTGATGCAGAATGATTACCATTTCCTTTAAAGTGGACCCTTCAGTATACCAGTTGTACAGGACGCTGGGGCTGGGTCTTGGAAGGACGATTCTTGCCTCACAATTTAGTACTGTCATGTCAGGGTAGAGAAAGAGTCCTTACACTGTCTGACCAAAAAAACACTGACATTTTCTCAGCCAGGCAGGCAAAGTGAAGGTGACCAAAGGGGCGGTGAATATTAAGAGATTGGTAAATTTACATTCAGGGCCCATTCACAGTGGTACTGTAAAATGAATGCACTGTACTGCACAATACACCTTCTCTGCATTAACAGTGCTGGAGGTGCGTTCCATTGCCTTTCATGTTCTTAATGTTAAGTAGCCGCAGTAAATGTGCTTCTATTAATTACATTTCTGGCTTTTAGATTGAAAGTCGACTTCTAAATTATATATATTTTCTTTTTCATTATCTCAAGATTAGTGCACTCTTAATGCTAGGTAGTTGCTAGGTAGTTGCCCTTTTGCATATTTGCATAGCTAACATTAACCATAAAAATCTGACAATGGTTGTAACCCTTCACCAATCTACTCAAAATAATAATTAAAAAATGTTTATAACAAGCCTAGAGAACCATGGCTCCAACTGCTCCTGTAGCACAGCAATGTTGATTCCAACATAGTATGGCATATCACTAGCATGGCCGCAACAGCATAATATTTGCATCACCAGTCTTATCTCTGGGGTGGGGGGCTTTACAGTTAAACGACAATTTTTAGATGCCTAAAATTCAGACCCAGAATAATGTAAGGGCAAAGCTGTCCCATTTATTGGTGTCAGTGCTGCTAGTAATTCTAAAATTGTTGATTTTTTTTGTATATTTCAAATTGCATTTTTATTCTTTATCACCTGAAGTTCGATCAGGCTTGGGAAAACTACACGTCATAACTGCCAAACCAGGGCTGTTAATTCTGAGTTGGAAAAGGGTTTGGCAAAGGATTATGTCTATTTATAATTAATGTTATAATTTATTAGTGAAAAAGAAGGGCTTAAAAATATCTGAATAGCTGGTTCTGTTGAGAAAGACCAAGCACAAACCATTTTATTATGCTATCCAACCTATGCCATACGTGTTTAAATGGTCAAACTGTTACATTCTAACTTTATATGAATATGCTGTTAAAGAGCATCTTACTAGCTTTTGGTGAATTTGATCTATTTTTTAACAATTTACAAGTATGAAAGCTGATATTTTCTGAATTATTTTATTGTTTTGATTTGTATCCATTTAACATTAAATATTGGCTACTTTCATGACACTTTATTTGCAATGCATTCTGGGCTTCCTTATAGTAGAGCCTAGCATCACCTGCTCATTTGTCTGCTAAATGTGGGGAGGGGAGTGCGCCTCCCATCTCACTCATTCAGCTCTGTGTGTTATCTGATCTTCTAATATCTATCCCCTTAAGGACCAATGATGGAATTATTCCGTCATGGTTGTCTGTGCCATAAGGACCCATGACGGAATAATTCCATCATGGGTCCTTAAGGGGTTAAGCTTCCCTCATGCGCTAAATGAGAACTATATATCGGGGCCGTCACGGGGCATTTTCACGAGTCCTTGTACTCATGAAAATGCTCCGATACTGAAGGGCAATACCGGCCGATCCGATTTTTAAATCGGATCAGCCGCCTCAGGTCTCGCGCTTGTGGGGTCCTGAAGCAGCCTTCATGGGACCTGGCAGTAGCTGTCTTTGACACTGCCTGCCAGGCCCCAGATCTCCTCCTCCTTATTCCTGGTGCAGGCACTGCTCCAGGCAGCCCCACACCTCGGAGCGGGCCTCGGAGCGGGCACAAGACCGGCACTCACTCCGTTCGGCTCACTACGCGCCCATAGAGCAGGCTCAGCACAGCACAGGACGCAGCCTGGTGGGATCTGTACGCAGCCTGGTGAGATCTGTACACAGCTTTGGTGAGATTTATTTGCAGCCTGGTGGGATCTGGAGTCCAGAAGTCACAAGGCTGCGTCCAGATTCTGAACGCAGCCTAGTGAGATCTGTATTTAGCTCTCGTGAGATTTCTATTCAGCTCTGGTGAGATCTCTATTCAGCTCTGGTGACATCTGGATACATCCTGGTGACATCTGGACGCAGCCTGGTCGCGTCTGGACGCAGCCTGGTCACGTCTGGACGCAGCCTGGTCACGTCTGGATGCAGCCTGGTCACGTCTGGACGCAGCCTGGTCACGTCTGGACGCAGCCTGGTGGGATCAGTTTGCAAAGGTATCAGAGAGGCTTGGGGGGCAATTGCCACCTTGCCCCCAGGCCCAGTCCGCCCCTGGGTCAGACTAATCAAGCACGTTATTAATCTTAGTGCCCCACTCAATATGACCGCAAGTGACGGGCATACTGAGTGAGTCAACTTAGATTAATAACGTCCGAAAGATGTGGACAGGGAGGGGGGCCTCTTTAAAACTGCTCTGACTTTAAGACTGTGGCGGCGGGGAGAAGAGAATAAGAAGCTTGACTGCCATCGTCTGTGCCCGCTTCGATTGGTATCCTCGGCAGCCACCGCCCACCTCAGCTGCCATTGGTGGGAGAGGAAGACTGCCAAACTGCAGTTGGCCGGCTTCTGCTGCGCAGAAGAGAGAGCCGGCTGGATGTGTAGGAAACCTTGCTGCTCCCCCACCATCACCAGGAGAAGAAGAGGTCAAAGCAACTGTAAGTCCCTGTACTTTCTTTGTGACCTCTGCACTGCGTTACATACTGACCGCTAACCTCTGTACTGTGTGTAACTTTTAGGCCTGGCTAGTAGCTTAGGACTGGAAATTTTGAGCCCTGGAATGGTGACATAGAAACAATACCATCACTATCAAACACGCGTTTTGGGAAGCTTGTTCATGCACGTTTTTGCACATTTTTCGTGTGTAAAACACGCATGCATACAGTCGTGCATTTTTGTGAGCAGATTGTGACACATTGATGTAAATGGACGAACTCATGTTCAAAGCGCATAAACATTTGCAAAAACACAGCACTGCGTTTGAGCGTTTCCATTGAAGTCTATTTTTTGGGGGGCGTTTTTTTTCAAGCAGAAAAAGTACAACAAAATGCTCATTGTGAATGAGGGCTTAATCTGACCCAGAAAACATCAATAGAAGAGTAATTATCCTGACCTGCTGGGATGTATATCACAAGAATGGCTAGAAAATTTACAAATCTTGAAGGTAAAAATATGTACATATTTAGCTGTTTGACCTGTGGTTTTACAATGAGGGATTGCTGTCTACAATGAGAATTATGAAGCTGCCATTGCTGACCATTTCTTCTGAATGCTGAAAATGCTGGCAGCCTGGTTGTCATGCTGACCCTTTTGCTTTAGTATTTGCAGTCACTGATCTTGAAAAAGTATGCAAATAAGGACATCTGACTTTCCTGATCTGCATTCTTGTCAGTGACCCAGACAGTAGTAAAGACAAAGGGTCCGTATAACAGTCAACCGGCTAGCAATTCCAGGAGGTAAGCAATGACTGCTTCTATATTTATCTTATGACAGGTTTACTTAACACAAGAACCTGACTTTACAGTTCTTCCATGTACTTACTGACTCTGATGTAAAGATGTAAAACCTTTATATATATCCAATGGTTACTCACTGTTGAATCTAGAACAAAATTATCCATGTCTTAATAAGATGGTGAGCATTTATCATTATCCTTTTAAATTACTTTATTTTCAATCAAATTTCACCTTTCTTTTCTTTTTTTTTTTACTAACTATCCTTATAAGGATGAGCTAAAATAAAGATAAACCCATCACTTTATTTGATCTCACTCAGGAGGTACTGATAAATATAATAATTAAGTCTCAACAGAGTTAAAAGCACTAATGACTTTCTAATGGTACAGTAGGTAAAAGTATTTGTTTCCAATTACTTTCTAGCAGGCCGGGGGGTATTATTAACTCAAAGTGATTTATGCTTGTTGCACAACTGCAATTGAACCCAATAGAGTTCATAGTTTTAGGCTTTTTTTAGGTCTTCTTCTGCTACTTATAAATGGCAAGCAGAGATTACATCACTTTTCAATATTAAAAGCAGTGGTGTATGCCTTATTTGTGAGCAAAATATTAGCACAACCTTGTAGTTGCTAATCATGAAATCATAAGTATTGTGTCAAGATATTTCTTTGTATGTCATAAAAGAAGCATGAAACATAGATTACTCTTGAATTACATGGTGTTGGTAGTTTGAATCTTTCTTCCAGAGACTGAAACATCTTTCTAAAGGGAATCATTTTTCCCCCAATCCTTTGCAATAATAGATGGAAAAAACACAGGGTAGAAGTAGAGATGAACAAACTTTTAAAAATAAAAAAATGTGGCTCCCGTGAAGAATACTTGAGTACCATGCAAAGGTCATGCACCAGGTCTGTGCTGATAGGCTTTTAGTCTCTTCTACTGCGGCGTCTCAGTATACCGCAAGCTACAGCTTGCGGTATACTGAGCCTAGGGTGACGGGAGGACGCTAGTTTGTGTCCTCCCGTTACCCTTAGGAGAACTATGGGGAAAAGCCTTAACTCAATAGTTCTCCTTTAAGAGGCATGATTGAAGTTAAGTCACTACACTAACATTGGGGGGAGGGAAAAATAAATTAGCCTTTAATGTCACTTTAATGCTATGTTAAGACTTCCAATTCATCCTCATTTTGATGATTGTTGTTTAAGCAATGGAAAGAGACTGATAGCTCTTTTTCCCAGGTGTTTTCAGTACTCTATCCCTTTCCTTAGGGTTTGCCTAAGAGATAGATTACTTCACCTTCTGTGTATTCGATTGTCTCTCACCTTAACCTCCCTGGCGGTATGATTTTTTCTTTTTTAGTTTTTTTTCTAAAACTTTTGAATCTCCCGCCAGTTCCGCCCCCCTGCGACGTGGAACCCGGAAGACGGATGCCGGCATCGAGGGACAAGGTAAGAGACGCGCTGTGTATTCCCGAGTGTGGCTCGGGGGTACCACTTATGGTACAGAAAATTAACCCCAAGCCACACTCTGGAATACCGCCAAGGAGGTTAAGAAGGCGACAGCCATCCACACTTAGGATCCAACAGATAACAGGTTGGAGTCTCTTTTGAGAAAGGCTTCTTTTTTGTAGGCTTTCTGATGTGGCCAGTTTTTGACTCCACTATTGTGTCACTGACGAACTGGTCCAGACTTTTGTAAACATGCACTTTAAATGGCTTTTACATTTGAATACAGAGAAAAATGTTCATGAGAGGAATCTCTTTTCCACCTGCCATAACTCTCCTCCTGGTCTTACCCATTTCACTTTCCATTAGTGTCTGAGTTGTGATTGAATGCATTGTGGTTGACTGCATTGAACATTTCTTTTTAAATAAGAAACTGTAGTATTATCTTTTAATCACACAGAATAAAATATAGGTTTGACCTTTCTTATCCCTGCTTATTAAAGAAAAAAATGTTTCCAAGCTAAAAAGAACTGTAGAGGGAATTGACACACAGAAAATGGAAAAGGCAATAAACAGAAGACAAAAATTTACACTGCAAAATTATAATCAATATCAAGCGTTCATCGATGCAGCCTGGGAAGAATGTCAACTGACAGCTTGAGAGATTAAACGTGCAGTGTGGACTTTGATAGACCTGGCGTGCAGAGGGGATGCTGGTACTGAACCATTGTTAATGGTGTGTGTGTCTGTGTTACCTGGCAAAGAAAGACCAGGTGGCTTTGAGAGTGAACTCTGTAGGTGGAAAAAGTCCCACTGCTCGCTGTGGCATAATGACTCATCTTAAAAAAAAAGCTTTTTCACTAAAGTGTAAATGCACATTTAACTAAAAACTGGTTTCCACTTTAACAGAAATTACTTTTTGAAAGCTCAGTGTTTGGCCTCCTCTTCAACACATGCTTGACTTATTTGCTGAGATGAAGACAGGGACTGCCATTGTTCTGTAAGGCCAGACTCATCTTCACCTCCTTACTAGAGGCATGTACGGGAGTTTAAAAGAGGATTGAAACATTGGAGGAAAAAAACATTCACCAGCCTTAGTGTAAACCGCAGATGTAAAGAGACAGCCACTTCTTTTACAAGTTTTACTGTGGGGGTAATGGATAGGCAGTTTTCAATTTTCTCAGCTTAATAGTTTCTAAGTGAACTACATAGCTCAATCCCGGCCCACAGCCATATTCGCATTGGTGTTTCCTGGAGAAGAGTCCTTTCTGTGCTGCAAGTACAGGCTAGTTATCATACAGTCCTGCCCAACTTTCTTGTAAGTTGCACATGTTCCTTAGATCTGTTGAGTTCCAGGAGCAAGCTCATATCATTGTAAGTAGCCTTTGCTCACTGACCTAGCAGAGGCCATATACAGGTCAGCCTCACTTCTAAATCTAACCCCATTCTTTTAGTTCAACTACATTTTTGCTAGAAATAAAACCCCAGACCCGTCCCTAGCTCCCTAGGAATGGGGCTTTGGGTTTTTGTTGCAAAAGTCTAGTTGTACTTTAAACCTAAAATTATCACAAAAAAATTACAATGAGGATACTAAAAATAATACAAAATATGGTTTGTCTAATAAAATGCAGCAAACAAATCTGCTCCGAAAACTTGGCACCCAAAATTTTTGGGCTGAATATCTCCTCTGCCTTTTTTTTTATTCTGTGCAAATAATAATTATTAGTTACATATAGACGTAGAGGAGAAATAATCTGGGCTTGTGAGTATGCCATGCCTTTTAAGTGTTTATATTCAACGTATCAATTGTTTTTTTGTTAACTGATCCTTGTCAGCTTTGTTTTATTTTCTGACAGTCAAAAAAAACTTTGTCATTCAATTATAATAGCACACAATGGAATCATCTTGTTATTTAGAAACTTGTCTACAGTTTTGTGAAGTGAAGATAGTCTGGGGAAGTTTAAAAACCACCAGATTTACATTTGAACGGCTACAGAGGTTTTGACAAGATTGTTGCTTAAATGTAAGGAAAATCTAACTTTGCAACAACTGCACTGTTGGAATTCTCATCTGATCTCAGCTACACTATCTTACAATAAAATAGTGTAACCAAGGTTTGAGCAGGATGCAGATGTGCGGCTGTTGAGACACTACATTTTACTATGTACTTGATTGCCTATGTGGAGTGTAAAATTGTCTGTACTAGGCATATTCCTTATATTATAGATGGACTGATGCCACTATCTATTTCTGCATTAGAGACAAATGACTCAGGAAGTTAAGAAAACTCTTGCTCTGTTCACTATTTTCACTATACTGGGTACAATGTAGTAAGGAACCTACCACAAATGCAGCTGTAAAAGACACAACGCTGAGGGTATGGTGAATCACCAGAATCATAGTGATAAAGGGGCCTTTATCAGGTTGGTTACTGCTGTCTGTGACTTAATTTGGGAGATTCCACACCATGTCCTCAATGGACCTAGGACAGGAAGTGAGTGTTTTCTCTCTAATGTGAACACAGACCGCAATAAAAGCACTTCTCTAGTAAAGGAATGATTTCTCTCAGCTCTTGTGCTGTCACTGGGAGAAGAGGTAAGGGACAATCTGATCTGGGCAAAAACAGTAATATTATATTGACAGAGGCTCCAGTCTGTCCCACTTTACAAAATAAAAATGTTTATCCTGGTGTTCAGCATACAGTGAGAGAATGGAGATGAGGACATTCATTTACAGATTTGCAGGATAAGGGAGGTGATGGGGTTAATATACTGTACACGTCAGAACAGAGACAGAATGGATATGACATATACAGGTGAGGAAGGGGCTAAAAGGGTAAAAAATGTATATAACCTATTTTATTGCTTCTGCAGCTTGTTATAATCAGAAACTAATGAATAATTCATGCATTCCTATTCTGTTCCCTGCCTCTGTTGTAAGTAATGCTTTCTCATATCCTACAGATCTTAGAAAAGCATGGTGCTCTGAATAGGAAATGGTAGGCATCTCATATGTTTGCTGGCTTCAACCCACCAATTGGCCAATAACTATGATGAGTGGCTTCATAAACTATTAGAGAGACCTGGAATGTGAAAAAGGTCAAGTTAGTACCAGCAACAATGGAAGCTGCTTGCTGCTCTCTAATTAGAGAGCCCCCCTCTTCCCTTTTCTGGGGTCCAGAATCATTCTACAATATATAAGAAAAAGAATGCTGACAGTTGGAGCTGCCAAATAGACTAAGTAAGATGTTTTTGAGCACAGATTCACTCTACGCATTTAATCAGCTATGAATATTGTGATATTGGGGAGCTCACAGAGCACTCACACAGCGGGTTTTTCAAAACAGAATCTTTATTGTCTTTCAAAACTGTAGATAATCACGAAATCCAACATAAATAGCTTGCTGTAGCATATGACAGATAAGGGCTCACTAATCCTTGAGTTGTCCCAAACACTCACGGTGTCCCAGTCTTTTAAAAAAGTCTCTCTTGCAGCACTGCTGCTCCGGCCCCAATCTTCAGGGCCACTGTCTGGTTCCTCCAGACAACCGCAATAACATGCCAATCCTTCCAATATGTTTCACGAACCTGCAGCTCCCTGCTGCACTGGCCTCCACACTGACCCCTGGGTGGAGTTCTCCTGACTCACAGGTAGGGCCCTGAACACATCCCAGCACACTCTTCATGAGGGTTGTACACAGGTGCACAATCAGGTGCTGGTCACTACCAAAGCATGGAACCAGGAATGGAGATTTCGTCCCACCCAGAGCTCTAAGAAATCTCCTGGCTCCAGGATCCCAACTATGATCCAGAAAACCTGGAAAGAACTGAAAAGGCAGTTCTCTCCTGGTACACGTACTTTCTTCCTGGAGCCACTCAGCCCTTCTGGCTGAGAACCCTGGGTGACTTTGAGGCCACCTAACACCGTGGTATTGCCTCACAATGCCACAATATGTAAAGCTGGACACTACGCTATTTTAACAGATTCCTCCATCAATGCTAAATAGCATGGGTGGGGGAATCCCCCTTGGCAGGTTATTGTATCCGGAAATCGGCAGGTATGCCCCTATCGGAATACCCTAATAGTGACTGCAGCTGATTGGCTGAAATCACTTATCGTCCTCAAATTTTTACTCCCCATTTGACGGGCTGCCAACAGGGCCACCCACTGAGTGAGTGTCTGCCGTTTCATCAAAACCCATATTTGTTTCTTAAATCATGCTAGTAACAGAAACTATTGATTTACTGCACCATGTTTGCTGTTATTTTGTATGGTGGATGTAGCTTCTTACTCTAAAGAATATATAATAGCTTTTTGATCCTAGTGAGACTTGTTCCTGCTGCTACTGCGTTTATAATAAGAATATGATCGCTGGTTACCAGGCTCAGTAAAAGTGTCCCCACTCTATTAAATGGCCCGAGCATGCACCCTCAAAAACAAGCCCTTTTAAAGGACCATTTACACCAGATGTGTTTTTCCAGCGCAGCCCCAACAGACAAAGTGATTTGCCTTGTTCACACCACAACTTTACGGTAGTGTGCGCTGAAAAAATTACTGCATGTGGTACTCATTTTGAACGTAGTGTGGTGCAATGCAGTTTTACTGCACTGTGATTATAGATCCTAATGAAATGTCACTCCTGGGGGGTGCTTGCACACTGCATAAGAATATGGCCGCATGTTAGCTTTGCTCCACACCACCTGACCACTTTAACTCCCACGGACATTCCTATTGCCTTGGAGGCCTCATATTTCTGAGGACTACTGGATCTAAGATGGTGCTGGTTACATCTGAGGGAGAACCTGAACGTGCGATATCCGATATTTTGGCAAGGTAGACAGCCAAACCCTTTTTTCCATCAGCTTTACAGATGGCTCCTGCACCCCATTGGCGGCCAAAGAACTAGTATTAGAACTTTCAGCTGTCAGTAAGAAACGTACGGCAAATGTCTTGAGAGAGATACGGGACATTGCCAACCAGACTGCTATGCTGGAACACCGCATGAATGATGCAATAACCGTCTTGGACGACCATGAAATGCTTCTGGAGGATTTACATGAAGATATTCAACCCTGTGAGATAAACAGGAAGATGCTGAAAATAGAAACTGCCGCAGCAACTCGAAGTTAAGGGGCTTGCCAGAACATATTGCGGACCTCTCAGGTTACAGCATTGTTCCAGGAAATCGCCCCTAATATTCTACAGGGCTGGTTGGAGTTCAACAGGATTCACAGAGCATTAGGTAGCATTAGGCCACAGGATGGCCCGCCATGAGACATCATCGTGAAACTACATTTCACCTTTGGTGGCCGCCCATAAGAAATCTGAACTTTCTTTCCAGGGCACTGTCTTCCAACTTTTTGCGGACATTTCCCAGGTCACTATGCTTTGCAGGAGAGCCCAAAAAGCATTCTTGCAAGTATTGCAGCAGAATCGTATTACCTACCACTGGGGATTTCCCTTTAAGTTGTTCTTTACCTGTAGAAACCGCCAATTCCAAGCTCCTAACCAGCGTAATATCTGGAGAATTTTCCAGGAATTGGACCTGTATCTCCCCCCAGCGGATTACCAGTCCTCACAGGACTCTTGTCAATTGGATGTCCCTCCATCATATTGACCGGTGAAAGATCGCCCTGTTGTTTCTTCCCCCCTTCATCACCTGAAATCACGCTTCCAATCCCCTGGCGATGGATGAACGATATCTCTCTGCAAAGATTTGAAACCCTGTTGCTCCTCTTTGGCTCACAATATTAGATTACGGTTCCATGCTTATTTTGCTGTTTGTTTATGTTCTATCCTAGATTGCCTGGCTGCCTATTACTCCTCTGGGTTATAGGGGGTCGTATTCATTGACATGAGTTCTACAACGCTGAGACACTTTGCTATATTTTTTGATAGAATACAGTTTGTTTATGCACTACTTCACCAAATGTGAGCGTATCCATTACTGCTCCCCACAGAATGGATCTCTGTGGGGTTGGTAGAATCTGATTTGTACCTTTCTTTAGTGTTATAGTAGTTACCATTTATGTTTTTATAGTACTACTGTTATTGCTATGGTATTGATTAATGCCCTTTTGCATCAGATCCGAAGCCCCCTTTGTCTATCTATTCCATGCCACCTCTTTTATTTTATGCTGGGTATATTTATTGTCCCTCTCTTCTAGTTATCCCTTATCGTGTCTCCTCCTTCCCTGTACTCCATTCTCCTTTCGCCCTCCTCATTGCCCTTCCCTGTTTCTGTAACGTCCTCTCCTTTGCCTGATACTATTCTATTCTCCCCCCTTTGCTTCCCTCCCCCTTGTTCTCCCCCCCCCCCCCCCCCTCTCTTTCTATTTTAAGGTTTTTAGCCTAATAATGTCCTTCTCACTTGTCGAGGGCCCTTGCATCCCTACCGTGAAGGGGGATTGTTTTTTTATCTATTTTCTGTCTACGTCCTTTAGTATTTACATTTTGATTGGTGGGTGACTCTATTGGTCATGCGGTTCCATATCACCCCCCTGCACCGATCGTTTCTCTGTCTGGTTTGGAGCTGGTCAGAGAGGTTGTTTGTTTTTGGGCTGGATAGCCTAGTTTCCCCTCCTTCTCTCCTTTTCTTTTGATCTTTAATTTTTCTTTCCTACCCCTATATATTTCCTTGTGCTCTCTTTACACTTTCTTCTCATTTGCCTTTTTCTTTCTTTTGCTCCTCTACTCTCTTTTTCTGCACTAGGTGGGGTGGGTGCCTTCTCTTAGTCCTGAAGTCTTTTTGTTGCGTAGATGGCTCTAAAATGGCTTTCTCTCAATGTACAAGGCATTAGACATGTATCTGAATTTCCGAATTACAGAAATGACTAATGCAAACAATTCCGAATTTCGTTAGCGGTAGTCTGTATGAATTTCCAGGGTGGGGAATGTGGGGTCCCCCCTGACATTCCTAACAGAGCCTTGATCTGAGCACAGGCCCGGCAGGGCAAGAAGGGGGGGGGGGGATTGAGCGGTGTCATATGAAAAGTATTATGACACCTCTGCTCACAGACCTGAATGGCATTCGGGAGCTCACAAATGCTATGTGGTATACTATTTGACAGCTGACAATGTCAAAGGGGCGGAGTATGCCCCGTGACCCCACGGCTCACTCCGCCCATCTGTTCACTTTCGGGCAGATGTCATTTTGCGGGGAGTTTTCGTCAGGTTCGGACGGTCGTCGTGCGGTGGGACTTTTTTCTTATTTTGGCGTGTTGGCGGGCGTTGTGCATCATGATTGACGCTGGATTACATCGATGGAGCCCTTTTTTTTTTTGTTTAACCCCTTCATGACTGAGCTTGTTTTTGGTTTCTGTTCACTTGTCTCCCTATCTTGTCTCCCATCACAAAGGGGTTAAATTAAAGGAATAGTCAAAAATCGACAGTTTTTTTTCTATTAAAGGATTTTTTCTAAAAGTGCGGTTTGTTTATGAATTTTAACCCTTTAGTGAATGAGTAGGGGTACAAGTACCCCTTACTCATTCACAAGGGGGGAGGCATCTGGGTGCCCCCTTAATTAAAGGGGTACCCCGATGCAAAAAAGCCCCCTTGCCCGCAGACTCCCACAACCACTGGGTCAGGGTTGTGGGGAAGAGGTCCTTGTCCTCAACAATTGGGGGGAACCTCAAGCTTTTTTTCCTCTTCTGCACACTGTATAAAAAAAAAAGTATTTTCTTTTCTCTAATGTCACTTTGCTGCAACAAAAATTAATTCACAAACGAAAATTCGTACAGACTATCGAATTTAGTCCGAATCCCGAAACGAATTGACTTTTGGAATTTGTTGCCGGTGCACATGTCTACAAGGCATGAATGCTCCCTATTTAAGGTCCCAGTGGGTTAATATAGCTTGTCTTCAGGAAACCCACTTCTCCACATCCTCTTGTCCTAAATATTTTGATCGAACAGAAAAAAAGTTAGTTTGTCTCTTGGCGCTGTTGGTTGCCATCAAACAATCTGCCCGCTGTTTAGCTGTGAAATACTATTTTCAAATTGAACATTTAGTTCATAATTCATTGGTAGTTGCACCATCGCACTTTAGAGATGTGTGGATTCTTAAAACAGACTAGATATCTGCAACAGTATACTAGAATCTACAAATACAGTCAGTTTTTGAAGCTGATATGAAGGTGTGACCTATATCCTATATATATACCTATATATGTATACATATATATATGACCACCTGATGTTTGTAGGCAAATTAGCTATAATTAGCTATAATTTCGCGCTGAAGTTGCTAGAGGGCCAGACCATTATAAATAGGGAAGCAGGTTGTTTACCACGACAGTAGAAGTGATTTTTTTTTCCTCAAGTTTCCAGGCAGAAAGAATGGTAAAAGTGCAGGCAGGGCACTGGACAAAGCTCTAGGGACAAAACTGAGGTGAAATGGTTTGATACAGTAATGTAATCATAACAGATTACAATGTATTGTGTGCATGTCATGTTTTCACTTTTGAATTTACCGCTGTTTCCGACCCCCTGCGACGACTGTGCTCGCAGGGAAGGAACCTGGAAGAAGGATGCCAGCATCGGCCGGAGGACACAGCAGGAGGACACAGCAGGAGGACACCAGGGGCTCGTAGGGACAAGGTAAGTGACACTACAGTGTAATCCCGAGTTTGGCTCGGGGTTACCGCTTTTGGTACTGAAAATTAACCCCGAGCCACACTCGGGATTACCGCCAGGGAGGTTAAGCAACAATTGGCCTTAAGAAAATATAGACATTAAATGACTGAGGCTACTTCAAATGCATCATTGAGGCCATTAGGTGCCAAACTATTTAATTCAAAGATTCAAAACATTTCTCTCTCGCAAATTTTTTTATGTCTGATGCCTGAAGCTCTCATAGCAGGGATTGCCTCAATACTAAAATCTTTCAAGTTTTCTATGCTGGCATTGTGGTGAATCAAAAAATGTTTAGGAACAGAGTGTTTGTGTTTTCCCACAAGGGCACAATAACCCATACATTACATACTCAGTGCCACAATTTATAAATTGTTGGATGGGGAAAGTGTTTTCCATGAAAAGTATTTCCTTTTTTCTATGCCACATGTATTGATAGGCACAGCAATTATGTACATTGCATTTGTAGTTGCCAGTCTGCCCAAAAATTCATTTCCCTGCTTTCTCACAAGAGTGCATGCTTACCTTACTTGGGGCCATTATAATTTTTAACGCAGATAGTTCTTATTGATTTTGCATAGTTTCAAATACAAAAAAAGAAATAAAGAAGAAAAGGAAAAAAAGAACACATGCATAACAAAATTCAACAAAGAATGAGCCGTTAGCCCACGCCAAGGCACATTGAATAATTGGTACAAGCTATAATTTCGCGCTGAAGTTGCTAGAGGGCCAGACCATTATAAATAGGGAAGCAGGTTGTTTACCACGACAGTAGAAGTGATTTTTTTTTCCTCAAGTTTCCAGGCAGAAAGAATGGTAAAAGTGCAGGCAGGGCACTGGACAAAGCTCTAGGGACAAAACTGAGGTGAAATGGTTTGATACAGTAATGTAATCATAACAGATTACAATGTATTGTGTGCATGTCATGTTTTCACTTTTGAATTTACCGCTGTTTCCGACCCCCTGCGACGACTGTGCTCGCAGGGAAGGAACCTGGAAGAAGGATGCCAGCATCGGCCGGAGGACACAGCAGGAGGACACAGCAGGAGGACACCAGGGGCTCGTAGGGACAAGGTAAGTGACACTACAGTGTAATCCCGAGTTTGGCTCGGGGTTACCGCTTTTGGTACTGAAAATTAACCCCGAGCCACACTCGGGATTACCGCCAGGGAGGTTAAGCAACAATTGGCCTTAAGAAAATATAGACATTAAATGACTGAGGCTACTTCAAATGCATCATTGAGGCCATTAGGTGCCAAACTATTTAATTCAAAGATTCAAAACATTTCTCTCTCGCAAATTTTTTTATGTCTGATGCCTGAAGCTCTCATAGCAGGGATTGCCTCAATACTAAAATCTTTCAAGTTTTCTATGCTGGCATTGTGGTGAATCAAAAAATGTTTAGGAACAGAGTGTTTGTGTTTTCCCACAAGGGCACAATAACCCATACATTACATACTCAGTGCCACAATTTATAAATTGTTGGATGGGGAAAGTGTTTTCCATGAAAAGTATTTCCTTTTTTCTATGCCACATGTATTGATAGGCACAGCAATTATGTACATTGCATTTGTAGTTGCCAGTCTGCCCAAAAATTCATTTCCCTGCTTTCTCACAAGAGTGCATGCTTACCTTACTTGGGGCCATTATAATTTTTAACGCAGATAGTTCTTATTGATTTTGCATAGTTTCAAATACAAAAAAAGAAATAAAGAAGAAAAGGAAAAAAAGAACACATGCATAACAAAATTCAACAAAGAATGAGCCGTTAGCCCACGCCAAGGCACATTGAATAATTGGTACATTGTGAACAATGCAGGAATATCACACCCACATATCACAATAAAAATAGCCAACACCTCCAAACGAAACCAAATGGTTACATAGTAAGAAATTATACCATATCTAAAAATCATAGGCAAGTTCGTGATCTACTTAGTCAGGGATGTCATTACCATGGTATGTCAACCATCTATCCCAGAGAGAGTGGAACTTGAGCAAGACACCCCTCATTTGAAAGGTAATGCGTTCATAGGCGACTATCTTGTCAAGTTCCACCAGCCATAGATTCAAAGTAGGAGTGGAGGAAGAGAGCCATCTGCGAACCACAAGCCTGTTCACGGTAAATAGAGCACATTTAAGGGCCGAAATTGTGTGATGGGTTAGGTCAGTAGCTTCAATAACACCAAGAATGCACACCAATGGTGAATGGAGTAGGGAGGAGGCGAACACAAGGGTAAGAGTATTTATAATCTCATCCCAGTACCGAACCAGCTTAGGGCATCTCCAGAGCAAATGAATCAGGGAGCCACACTGGAAACCATAATTGGGACAATTGGAGTCAGCCCTAAGGGAAACAAAAAATTTAGCGGGGATGATATATTCTATGAATAATAAACAGTTGTGTCAATATGTGAGTAGGGGACAACAAAATCTGAGTAACCCCTTGAAGAACATCTTCCCAGATGTCATCTCATATGGGTCCTACATCGCCCTCCCTGCATCGCAGAGGGAGAAAAACAGCTGACTAAGCAGGAGGTGGGCGTATAAAAACGAGATAATCCCTTTGGTGTTAGTAGTCAACAGTACCGTATAAAATATCGGAGTGGGAGAGAATGTAGGAGGACCAGGCCGAGCATGAGTAATCTGAAGGAACTGGAAATAGCACCTACCGGAGAGTCCAAATGTTTGAAATTACATATCTTACCATCTCGATATAGTTGGGAAACAGACACCACCCCTTTACTAGACCAGTCAACAGTGCCTCGGAGAGGGAGAAGTTCCGGGAGGCGGCCTTCCGCCACAGAGGTGTGTACCTATTTAGGGCAGAAACACCCAATGCAAGTTTAGCCACATCCCAGACCTGCCCTATCAACTTTAAGGTAGGGAGTGTAGAATAAGTTTTAGTATATAGGTCACTGTCCAGGTAGTGTAGGAGACTTAGTCCCTGGAACAGATAGAGAAGGATGTAGAATGACTGTGATTTGATGATCCTCAGATGCCCATGCCGTAAAATGTTGCAGCTGAGAGGCAAGGAAGAAGAGTCACGGACTAGGGAGTGCCAGTCTACCCAAATCCTTCGGCCTCTGCAGAACATCAAGCCGCAATCTGGGGGTTTCATTTTCCAGATAAGTTCCCTAAAGATGCTATCAATTAAGCAAAAGGTCTTTTTAGGGATCCAAATGGGGGAATTATGGAGACCGTAGAGCAACTGAGGCATCCAGACCATCTTAATCAAGTTTGCTCTATCAGCCACTGACAACGGTAATTTGGCCCACACATTATGTTGAGATTTAAATTTTGTCAAAAGGGGATGTAAGTTCAGAGTAAGATTATCAACTGGGGAAGCAGATAATTGTATACCAAGATAGGTAATGTTGGATTGGACCCATAAGTGTGCCATAGCAGTAGCCAATGGCGCACACAGTGGATCCAATGGGAAAAGATTGGACTTCTCCTAGTTGACAACCAGACCCGAGATAGTAGCAAAGTCCGACAACAGGGACATGACATTAGATAGAGAGGACACCGTGTCTGCTAAAAACAACAAAGTGTCATTAGCATATAGGACAATATTTTCCTCACGCGTGCCTCATTTGAAATCTATCACATCTGCAGAGTGTCTGACCAAAGCAGCGAGGCTCAATGGCAAGGGCAAACAGTAAGGGTGATAAAGGGCATCCCTGTCTAGTACCTCTCTGCAAAGTGAAGGCAGAAGACAAGGAGTCATTGATCTTTATCCTTGCAGAAGGGTCATTATACAGCAAGCGCACCCGTCTGCAAAAGTTAGGTCCAAAACCAAAGGTGCATAGAACCGCCCACAAATAACGCCACTCCACACTGTCAAACGCCTTTGCAATGTCCAAAGAAGGGAGGCTCTGTTGCCCGGATTGTCAATAGGGACCTGCATGTTCAGGAACACTCTGTGAATATTAATTGCAGTAGACTTATGAGGAATAAAGCCGGACTGATCCGTATGAACCACTAAAGCAATTTGTTGTGATAGTCTAGTTGCATGCACTTTAGCCAAGATCTTGACATCAGTGTGCAAAAGGGAGATAGGTCTATATGATTCCGGCAGTAATGGAATTTAATTTTTTTTTGGTTAATACCACTATGATGGCCTCATACATCGTAGCAGGCAGGGAGCCAGTGGAAAAAGCAGCATTATACCTCTCTAGAAGTGTAGGGAGAAGCGTTGCATTATACGTTTTATATACTTCAATAAAGAGCCCATCCGGGCCAGGAGCCTTACCATTGGCGAAGCTAGCTACCGCACTTTCCTGTTCCTCCAGATTAATGGGGGCCCCTAGGTCCATGCCATCAGCAGGTGAGAGAGACGGAAAGAGATACCACGCAGATACGACTAAAGTTCGAGGTCAGAATAGCTAGCTCTTGTTTGGTACAGCGAGGTATAGAATTTACAGAAGATTTCAGACACCATTCCCTGACTAGAATGGGTAACCCCCAAAGAGCCAGAGATAGCACCAATGTAAGTAGTAGGCTGTTGAGCCCTAGCTATCTGAGCCAGGAGTTTGCCTGCCACGTCCCCTTCTGCCCAAAAGACCCATTTGGCAAAAAAACTGTTTATTCCGGGATTGCTCTTCCATCAGGGTATTGAGAGAACTGTAATGTTCTATTTAAATAGGAAGATGGAGCTCAGCTGCGGAGACACATCAACAATCACGTGCTCTAGCCCAGGAGTACGTGATGGCAAGGTTTGATATTGCCAAGCAAGCTCAGTGCATCATTGATCTATCTTCCAACCTAACTAAGCTTGCTACACCTAAAGTAATTAGTATAAAGGAATGCGCAGTAAGGAGGGGTCTCTAGGAACAATGTTGGGAGTCTTAAGCTTAACTAATGTTAACTTCACATAGCAATGCACGTCTTAAGAGATTATGTTCTATACACACAACCCCTATACGTTGGGTTCCCAATCACTTATATAGCAATGAACCTGTTGATTGTATAACTTTATATGTTCACTTCACATATGATAGCCAAGTAATATCACAGTTCATCAAGCAGGTTTGTAACAAGTGTTCCACAGAATCAGTATAATCTCAGTAGTGAAGGCAATATCGTTAGTCACCAGCAGGGGAAGACTTCCCTTATCTTCAATGCAAAAGTACGTACAAGTCCCAGATAGCTTACAGCAGAGAGTTTAAATCCCCTGTGGGTGGCAACCCAGAGGGGAATACTTGCGGTTTAGGCGTCCTGCTGTTCGGGGTGGCTTAATCCTGGCCACGCTAGCTCAGAGTGTCCCAGGAGGTTTGTCAGCCGGGGGTCCAAGTCTCGGGTGGTGAGTACTGAGGCAGGCTCTGGTGAGTGTGACTGCAGGCAAGGAGACCGGCACTCGTCTGGCGTCCACGCTGGGTTGCTGGAACGCCAGACAGTTGTGAGATTGAGGCTTATGACGAGGCCGGGGGCGGTCTCGTATGACGTCGTCGGCCCGGGGGCGGAGCTTCCACTCGGTTCCGTGAGTCGGAACGGCGGCGTCCCCGGGATCCATTACAAGAACCTTGTGCAGTCAGCCATTCACTTTCAGTGCGTGCAGTGGAATTGGTCACATAGGCCCTTTCACTATCAGCCACCAGTTGGCGAGCCGTCTAGTCTTGGATGTGATGGAACTAAAGTTTTTAAGGAAAATACCCCCTAAGATAGGCCTTCAATGTATCACAAACCACACCAGCAGGTGCAGAAGGAGTGTTCACAGACAGGAAAAACAGAATGACATTCTCCAATTATAGGCAATCCTTAAACAATGTCAACCAGAACAGGTGCAGGCGCCAAGGAAGCATGGGTCAGCGCCTACCCAGGGCTAGTTGGACAGATAGCATGGAGTGATCTGAAAGACATCTCAAGTGAATGTTAACTAATTTGACATATGGGTTCATTTCAGATATGCCCATGGCAAGATCAATCCGTGAAAGGGAATTATGGGACTTAGAATGACAGGTGTATTGTAAATCTGTGGAATGGGACAATCACCACAAATCCACCAACCCCAATTCCACACAAAATTTACTAAGAGGTGTGATGGGTGTGGAGTCTACAGTTAAATTGTGTGAAAATGTATCCATAGATGTATTCAAAACACCATTAAAATCCCCTAACACTAGACTAGGGATCAGTAGCTTATTCACCAAAAAACGACCAAGATCTTTAAGCAGAGCATTGGAGAATGGTGGTGGGATATAAATATAAGCAATGACACAGGTTAACACTAAGATGTAGCAATGAAGAAATACATAGTGTACTGCTTCATCCACCTTTACAGGAGAAGGGTAAGTTTTTATGAATGAGAATGGAAACTCCTCTAGAATAAGAAGAGTAGTAAGAATGGTAAACTGCTTGGCAGAAGCGTCTGCTACGGGCACCGGAGAAGTCCACAGTCAGATGTGTCTCCTGTAGACAAATAACAGAAGGTTTAATATGGAGAATACAATCAAGGACAGATCGTCTCTTTGCAACATCTCCCAGACCTCTCACATTCCAGGAGACTAGCATAATTAAATGGTCAGACATATGGCAACGAGGAAAAACCAGTATTAGGTATACATAACAAGAACCACCTATGGAGGTCTCTAGAAGGTGTGGTTCATGGTGATAGAAAGTCATACATTTTTTTTTTTAAATAGGTAGAATAGGAACAGTAAACGAAAAACATTGCCAACACCGTCCACACAGGGAAACCTTGGGGGAAAGATATTTTTTCGATTATGCAGCGCCAACACAATAGTAAATAAGTGATAAATTAAACCATATAATGTGAACAAACACCATTAATTATATAATGTGAAAATGTGTAATTTAGTGAAACAAAAACAAATAAATGTGAAACTGTGTCCACTTTTGAAAAAATGTAAGAAATTCAATGAAATAAAATACAGAGTGAAAAAGTCCATGTGTTGTGTATTTCTTTTTTTCAAACACCGTGAATGGTAATAAGGTGTTCCAAGCAAGAGCAGGTTGTAAATTCAGGAAACAGTTCCGTGATGTTTGTTTGGGGATGCCGGCAAATGCCGTGTGAATCCCCTCAGGGTATATACTCACCACAATGTAGTGGCTGTGGTAAGCAGCCTGTAGAGCTTTTAGAGAGATGAATTCTCCTGAAGTTGTGGCGTCTCCGCTGCAACTCTCGACGGTCTGTGACTGGTGAATGGTTTATCTTCGGGATCATACAAGAAAAAGACCTCTCATAGTGTAGAAGTTTCAAAATGATTTTATTCGAATCAAAATAAGACTAAGACAACAAAATCCACAGGCAAAAACCAAAAAAATTCCAAAGAAAGATGTTCCGATCGGCAAAACTACAAAATCCTGTATCTGGTGTAGCGTGAAGTTAGGCCCGCCCCTACGCGTTTCGTCTTATCGACGTCCTCAGGGATTTAGCAGGTCTAACTTGCTATACCAGATCCTTCCCTATATAGTGTGGTCAATTAGCTGATTGGCAGTGAATTGACTACCAGTACTACACTATTGTTTAATTTAATTAGGATAGAGTGTGTAGTGTAAACCGATCTTCAAAGCTTTGTATCTTACGATCGGAACATACTACATACTGTTACATAAAATTCCTATGTGGTGGATCTATTAATATTACATGTTCAAAGACACCAATATAATTATATTTAACAGACATAAAATATAAAAAATAAAAGGCCAATGATCTTATGGGTCCATGATCTATGGGCATTATGTTAGGATTGATGGTCAGACTCCTTTGCATTGTTTCTATTGTATAAACCCTGATATAAGGGGATAAATCTTATTTCTAGCAATGAACCATTCGTGTTCTTGTCCCCTAAATGGCATACCAATGAATCCAAAAGATAGGCTGTAAGACCCCCGATTTTGTAGTTTTGCCGATCGGAACATCTTTCTTTGGATTTTTTTTGGTTTTTGCCTGTGGATTTCGTTGTCTTAGTCTTATTTTGATTCGAATAAAATCCTTTTGAAAATTCTACACTATGAGAGGTCTTTTTCTTGTATGATTCCGCAGATAAACCATTCACCAGTCACAGACCGTCGAGAGTTGCAGCGGAGACGCCACAACTTCAGGAGAATTCATCTCTCTAAAAGCTCTACAGGCTGCTTACCACAGCCACTACATTGTGGTGAGTATATACCCTGAGTGGATTCACATGGCATTTGCCGGCATCCCCAAACAAACATCACGGAACTGTTTCGTGAATTTACATCCTGCTCTTGCTTGGAACACCTTATTACCATTCACGGTGTTTGAAAAAAAGAAATACACAACACACTGACTTTTCACTCTGTATTTTATTTCATTGAATTTCATTGAATTTCTTTATTTTTTTCAAAAGTGGACACAGTTTCACATTTATTTGTTTTTGTTTCACTGAATTACACATATTCACATTATATAATTAATGGTGTTTGTTCACATTATATGGTTTAATTTATCACTTATTTACTATTGTGTTGGCGCTGCATAATCGAAAAAATATTTATGCTTTGACCCGTGTGGTCTTGTTTTGCTGCCGCCTTCATTTTCAATAATTTATCACGATACACATTACAATGTACAGTCACTGATATTTGTTCACATAATTTTTGTTGGCGCTGCATAATCGTAAATCTCTTGGGGGAAAGATGGCAACAGTTCGTGTCACTGAGGGCATCCCAAAACAAGAAAACAGAAGGTACTCCATCCAGTGTGGCAATGCCGTAAATTAAAAAAAGGGGGAGTTTTTCATACATTTGCAGTGTAGATGGTTAGGCTACCGCACAGAGGATAATTCCGGGTGGTAGCAGCAAGCAAAAAGAGAAGAAGGGACTCATTCAGTGAGCAAATATGAATAATGAGGTGTTAGAAGAAGCTCGGCGGCGGGTCAAACTTATCCAGCCAGGACGAAGCTTGAGAGGGGTTATCAAAAAACTGTGTTTCTCCATCAACAATCACTCGGAGCCTCGCAGGGTAGATCATGGAGTATGACAAGCGCAGATGATGGAAACGCTTCTTGACATCAAGAAATTTTGCTCTGCGTCGTTGAACCTCTTGGGAGAAGTCGGGAAACAGCATTATCCACAGCAAATAAGGGGGACAATTATTCCTTCCCAAAGACCTCACCCAGCCAGGTTTCAATATAATCAGTAGCATTGGCCCCTTCAGCACACTCTGGTATACCGACAGCACAGATGTTATTGTGGCGTAACCGGTTTTCAATGTCATCTGTTTTCAGGGTGTTCACAGATATATCATGCAGTGCCATTTTGACATCAGAGATCAAAGGGGATGTAGAATCTTCCAGATCATTAACTCTACCTTCCAGGGCAGATGTGCGTTCCCGCACTTTCTGCAGATCATGGGGTATAAAGGAGATGTCTGCTCTCCTCCCCTGTACCTGGTCTGTTAGAGAGGTCAGTGCGGTATTGCACAGCTGCACAGCTGAAAAGACATCAGCAATGGTGTGTTCAGCCAATTTGGATTTGGCCTTAGGTGGTTTGGGGCCCTTGGCAGACTTAAGAGCAGTACTCACAGTCACTGCGGTCTCATCTAGGCTGTCCGAATCAGAGGCAGAAGAATGTGGAGGGTCAGGCACCAGTTCTCTGCGGAAGGCACGATCCGCCGAGCAGGAGAGTCTCTGTGTCTTGGCTGGGGTGTCAGGATGGCAGGCGAAGCGCTCCAGCCGCACCTGGGGGGAGGGCTTGCGATGATTGTAGTGCTGAGCGGGCAGTGTGCGCTTGCGCACACCGGCCCGTGCAGCATTCGTCTTCCGACCACGCAGCCAACCCGCCGAAAATCGTACGATTTTCGTCAGGTTTTCCAGCATGCTTGGAAGACCAAAGTGGTACGACCTTACAGTAGAAGCGGTCGCACGCTGCCCATACAGCTGCCGATTATGGTACGATTGCGGGATCACCCGCGATTATCGTACGATAATCGGAAGGTGTATGGACACCTTTAGTGTATGTGTATATTAGGCCCCACATCACATAAAGTAAAACAATAAAAATTAAAAATTCCTTTAAATATCTTGCCTTGGGGGTCCCCTTAAACTGCCTGTATAGTGGCACATCTGTACAATGTACAGAACCTGCTGCAGCAAAAATTAAATTTTTAAAGAAAAAAAATACATTTAAAAAGAAAAGAAAATTGCACGGTTCCCCTTCCCAAACAATGTTAGGAGGGACCCCATTTAAAAAGGAAAAAAAAGGTGTGAGGTCCCACTCAGAAGTCATGCCAGACCCTTAAGGTCTGGTAGGAATTTTCGGAGGGACCCCATGTAGAAAAAAAAGCGTGTGGGGTTCCCCCTTTGTCATACCATGCACTTAAGGTCTGGTCGGAATTTAAGGAGGAGTCCCACCCCCAAAAATGGGGGGGGTGGGGCAAATGGCTTTTACAGAGTAGTGCGCCCTGATTGGGCAAAGTCTTGCACCTGACATGTGGTCAGGTGCAAGGCTTTAGCCAATCAGGGCTCACAAGGCACAGTGCCCAAACACACGAACTGCTGATGTTTGAGTCAAACTCAAGTTCGACTTGATGTTCGAGTCGAACTTGAGTTTGACTCAAACATCAAGCCCATGTCTAGTCATCACACCTAACTATTATATCTCTTCCTCTGTGGGTGATTTTTGAGCAGTACGAGTGTTCGGTCAAGGCATCTATTATGTTACATTTTAAGGTTACATTCACACAAGCCTCCTGCATTTTGTTTTATTTAAACACAGAATTGATCTGAGAAGTACAACCCCAATTCCAAAAAAGCTGTGACGTTGTGTAAAATTTACATAAAAACAGAATGCAATGATTTGCAAATCTCATAAACCCAGATTTTAATCACAATAGAAAATAGAAAACATGTGAAATGTTTAAACTGAGGAAAAGTACTTTTTTTGCTATCACACAGGAGCTAACAAGGATGCTATACAAAACGAGCGGCGGCTTCCCCTGCAGACAGGCAAGAAATTCACTTGCCTGTCTGCATGTCCCGGGTGTCAGGTGAACAATTCCAAAAAAGCTGTGACGTTGTGTAAAATTTACATAGAAACAGAATGCAATGATTTGCAAATCTCATAAACCCAGATTTTAATCACAATAGAAAATAGAAAACATGTGAAATGTTTAAACTGAGGAAAAGTACTTTTTTTGCTATCACACAGGAGCTAACAAGGATGCTATACAAAACGAGCGGCGGCTTCCCCTGCAGACAGGCAAGAAATTCACTTGCCTGTCTGCATGTCCCGGGTGTCAGGTGATAGGAATTCTGCACCCCTGCATTTAAAATTTTTACATGCAATATATACGTACATTTAAACAGGCAAATATGTCATTGCCTGTGTAAATGAGGCCTATGACCAGTTACATTTTTTAATCTTGAAAGCTTAGCACTAGTTTTTCAGCAATGACCACAAAATGTGGAAAATAGACTATGAGTACAGAGCAAAGATTTTAGACAAGTAGAAAAGAATACTTAACAATAATGGGTCTATATAAAAACAGAAATCTGTTTTACCTTTTTTTTTTTGAGAGGAAATAGGTCTGATTAGTCAAAAACAGTCAAATTATTTCTGTCCATTGAAATAGAAAAGATAGCATTAAAGATAAAAACCAAAATACTATAATATAAACAATCATTCCAAAATTATTTTACAGTATCTAAATATATGTACATACTGAGGCTATGTTCACGCCATGTCTGGACCAGATCTGCAAACACAGTGCAGTGCATTTTTACAGTGATTTTACCACGTTCCAGTTCTTTTTAAGCTTAAAATGGGCTTTCAGGTGCATCCCAGTGCGTCCCATGCGTTTTTACGCGTTTTGCATGTTCCGGAGCATTCCAGACCAGAAAAAATAAGACATGCCGTATTTTGTTTGGTCTGGAACAGAAAGCACGACAAAGGTGTGAACTGTAGCCCAGAAATCACATAGGGATACAATGGGATGCGTTTTTGGTCCAGGAGCTAACTGTTCTGGTCTGGACAGAATCTGGACATCCTGTGAACATGCCCTGAGCAATCCAAAAAATATATATTAAGCTCATGGCCCACAGCTACTAGCAATCACAAGAATATTACACTATGCCATAAACCACATTGGTTAGTTGTATTTCCAATATCCTACAACCCACAGAAGAAATAGTAGAAACATATTTGATTTTCAAAATGTCTAGAGATCTAGATCTCAGCTCACACTGATCGCATATGCAATACTCATATAATTTAACTTCACAGATAATAGATTTTGGGACAGAAGGCACACATATTCTGTATCCAGCAGATGCCAAGGCACATGGCAGCCATCTGATCACAATGATGGCAAATGTTCATAATTAAGGAAGAAACACCTGACACTCAATGTGCCATATCGAATCCAACACAGCATTGTTCATAATTTTGTGTCATCCACACAACTTTCTTTCAGGTGTTACTTTTTTCAGTATATATAACTCCGCTTTTTTAAGTCTTACAATCTGATGTTGAGATTACCATAACTGGCATGGTGGCACATGTGTATACTGGACCCTAATGATGTATCATAAGTTCATTGTGATGTGAGAGAAAGGTGGATCAGAGATAGGGGGAGTAAGATCCATGAGCCCATGGGCCATATGAGACATATATACTAGTCATTGTGGCATAATAATGCTGGCAATGAGTCAACTTGCTGCATTTAAAAAAAAGTCCCATATCTGGAGTATAGAACACTGTAGAAACTTGCTTATCAGGGCACCCAGAAATTTAGTGCTCGTAGGTTAACAGTGCTTTAGCAAGTTTTAGGAGTTTTCACGTTCATTTTAATAGCATAGGTCTATAATAGCATAGTAACAAAGGATCATGATATGTTTTAGGGAGTACCTTTGCATAAACTATTGGTTCATGCTTTATTTGTTTATGTTAGTTTTAAAGATACCACGTCCTATATCATTTGCCTTGTTTATCGAATTATAGTTCGCTGCTGAGATAGAAATGAATGATCTATAACTCACACACAAATATGCCCTAGACAATTGTGACTTTAACCAAAACGACCCTAATCTGTACATTAAACCTCTTAATGCCACCCACCTTCTATAAAGCTTTTACTTTAAGGCTGTTAAGGTGTAGCACCTTATCGCTGTCCGTTAGCCATGTGTTTCTGTCTGACCAGGGCAGCATTACAACTTGATGACTAGCAATGTTACATAGCTGCTTCACTAACAGTAGTAAAAAAAAAAATCTCATAATACTCTCATGTCATCCCAAGACAGGCATTAATGCATTAGGCAATCAGACATTCTGTAGATGATGAGATTCACTGTAGAGCCAAGCAGGATACAACCCTATCTTCTCTTCCCTCATCCACATCCCACCATTGTTTCCTCCTGTTCTCCCTGACCCCCATATTCCTCTCTCGCCCCTCCCCTATCTCCCCTATTTACACCCTGCCTCCATGTCTGCTATGCTCCCGAAACCCGTATTATGTAGCTTTCCTTTCTTTTTCTTTGCCACCTACCGAACCCACTGTTTACCTGTCTTATATACACTAAAAAAGGGAGCTGGGAGGGGACACATGCATTGTCTTTATATCCTTCAATACCAGAGAGGTATTTCATAGCGAAATACTCCAGATACTACTATAATGTGGCATGCAATGTAAAGATTTGTGACATATGATAATTCTCGCTACATTTCTGTGACTGAACCTCTGTGTTCCAACTAAATAAACAATTTAAAAGGATACTATGATGTACAGATTATTTAGGTTGTAGTTTGGCATAAATCATTAAACTGTACAAATCCAATCAAGACTGGACAAGATTTCACTGTTGTATTATAGCCACTTAGCCTCGGTTTAGATAAAAATATTGAAGAGTGGTTGCATTCATAAACACTTTAGGCTAGGTTCAAACATCGGCGATCCCAGGACCGTGCGATCGTGTGCACACAGCGGTTGCCGCGCGGCCCCATTGATTTAATTGGGGTTACATCTGCGCGGCATTCGCTGAAAAAAGGCACATGTGCACTTTTTTGGTGACACGCACTGCACGGTTTTTTAAACTGTGATCGTGCGCAATCTGCCCGGCGTGACTGGGGGTGCCATTAGAAAAAAATGGCACCGCCAGAGCAAACGGCGGTAGTGGGCGATTCCCAAACACATCTTTAGAAATGTTTAGTGTTGATAATCTACAAAACAGATACATAATTGCTGGCTTTATATTCTTTACATACCCCATTGCTCTTTTCTTCCCCAGTCTTTAGACAGTGGCCATTTTTACTAAGGGCAGATTACTAGATCTCCTTTTACTTCTTGGAACTCTGGCACATGTGACTAGGACATGTGATCATGCCCATCTTCTCAGGGGAGGAAAATGCCTTTCCCTGAGATCTCATGAGATTTCCCAGCAATGCTCTGCTGATGTAACCTTCCCAGGATGCAACACTTTGGCACATTACATAATTTGTGCCAGAAAAGGATGAGGAAGTATATAAACTTTATTTGTAAGTAAATCAAAAACATGTTAGTTTAACTTATGAATGTAAGATGATTTTAAATCAGCATGCAGAGCTGCATGCTGATGTGATTTTTAGTGAATGGGGGTAAAGGTCGGCTTTAAAGATCTTGAAAAATACACATAGGGTTCTGAACTTGAGTATGTATAAATGAGAGGAGTTCCAATAATAAATAGCTGATATAGCAATACTATGCATCAATCATATCATTTAAACTGACAGAATTTTACATGGTATTAAGTCTTAACTTATGCACCTGTATGTAAGAACTCTAATCTACTTGCAATTAAATAAAACCTAAAGCACCATATATGGAGTTGATTGGACAGATGAGTTTACTTGCCTGACCTGTGGCTGAGGCACTGCATCTATATTTGCAGTTACCTGCACCCCTTTCTCCCAATCTTGCCTCCATGGATCAGCCAGTATGTAAAAGTCTTCTGGTCCAAACTGGTAGGAGTCTGGTACTTTCATAGCCGTTATTAAATCCGTGCGGAAAACCTGAAATAAAGGAGAGAAACCTGGTCATGCTCCATTCTGCAAGTCAGTAATAATGTGGTTCACAACTTCAACAGTGTCCTAGCAATAAGTTTATTTAGTCTATTTATTTATGATGTATTCGTATAAACTACAGCACAATTACAAAGAATATTGAGTCATTCAAAAGGAGTGTGAACACCAAAGTTCCTTTAACAGGCAATTAGAAAGGAGTGAAAAAGGCATTTGAATGTTTCTGGATTGTAGGTGTAAACACATATAGTTAGACCAAACCCCTCCATTATTAGTATAGCTCAGGACACCATTGCTTAAAGGAGAACTATGAGGTGAGTGCTTTTCACTCACCTTATAGTTCTAGCCGACCTGTGACAATGAGACTGTCACAGGTCAGCTCAGTAGATCGGGAGGTGAACGAACACATACCGGGTTCGCTCACCTCTCGATCCTGTCACGGCTCACTGCCGTGACAGGGGGAGGGGCTGGATTCCCCTCTCCCCGCTCCGATCTGCCAGCGCTGACTGGAGGAACGGACGGGGGAGGGTACAGCTGGCTCTGCCTCTAGATAGGCAGAGCCAACTGTCACTCACGCAGTTGGGCGAATCCCGTCGTCTAAGTCGGGATCCGCTCCGGCGTCTCAGTATACCGCGAGCTGTAGCTCGCGGTATACTGAGCTTAGGGTAACGGGAGGACGCTACTTTTTGTCCTCCCATTACCCTAAGGAGAACTATGGGGAAAACACTGACCCCATAGTTCTCCTTTAAGACCTTATTCCTATTGTGTAGGACACTATGTTTCTTTAGGGAAATAAAGAAAACAAATGCATACTGTTTTGATTTGAAGATAACAGGGACATCTTCAAAATCCCTGTTTCCTTTATTTGCCAGAACACTTATTGTTGAGTTTTATCCCAAGCAGATTTATCATCTTTCATTATGAATTGTGAAAGTTTTAGGCTAAAGCGTGAAGCAGGGATCTTACCCACTAGAATCCTCTTAAAAGTGCATTATGCATTTTAAATTAACCTCCAATTAGGCCAATACACACCAGTGTGCTGGGGTAACGTATGGCAACACACATTACATGTGTTGGTCATGTCATTCATAGTAAATGGCACCCCAACATCTCTACAAAATGCATGTGCATTGCAATGCAGCACAGCACAATGCATGGTGCCCTGTGCTTGACTGAGATACAATGCACCCTGCCCTGTTTTCACATGCGTAGCTGTGGGTTTAAGATCATTCATTTTGAATAGGTTGTCTAATGCAACACAATGTTTGTCAACGAACAGTGACACTTGGGATTTTACCTCTGAGCACAAGTCCATCAGTTCCAGCCCAAATGTTTTTTGGGATCAGTACTGAAAGAACAGCCTGGACTGGAATCTGGCCTGGGCTTCCTGTGTAGCCCAGGTCAGATTCCAGTCCAGGCTGCTCTTTCAGTACTGTTGGAACCTATAAAATTGACATCTATGATACAGCTTTGATGGAAAGGTTCCTTGATATCCTGAACTGCCCGTGGCTGTTGATATGCAAATGAAGACCATCAAAGGGTTCCTGGGCTGGACACTGATCAAAGGAGATCTGCAGGACTGTCATGTCTTGGGGCAAGCCCGACCCCCTGCTGGTATTTACTGCCCACACCTGTGTCAGCAAGGCATATATGCTGGAATGGGGGCAGGGGCATATGATGGAACCTTCTTCCTGTGTGACACTAACCTAGCTAAATAGCAAGACCTTTGGACAAGACAAGTCTTTCTGAACTCTGCAATCAAGAATGTGATTCGCTGAGACCTGCTGGAGAGGCGTGTTCTGAGAACAGAGAAAAACCCATGGCATGTGTGAATGAGAGAGAGGATGGTGTAGCTAGCTCAAGGATCCTGACCCCTTCCAATCCCCTTCCCGATTCCCTTAATTGTAATTAGAATGTATGTATATCCCTATTTGTAAACAAACCCAACACTTATTTAAGATTCAGTTGTTCATCAGTAATTTAAGGCACCCCCAAATCAGAGCACATTCTACATTTGGCACCCCAGAAAGAGTGTGGAAATTCCTAAATCCACATAGAGCCTACAAGATGGAATTGCTCTAACTCAAGTTGCTGAAAGAACGGACCAGACCTGTTGCACGGATCTCGTGGTGAAGTCAGCTGGATCTTGGACTTTGTAGAAGGGTTGAAAGTGTGTTGAGTTGTTCATTGAATATGCAAAAGCTCTAATTGTTTGTTGTCCTTGAGTGTATGTGAAGTTGTAATAGTGGATAAAGTATTGAATGCTGTACGTTAATGAGCGTTAAAGCTGAAGAAAGTGTGGATTCTGTGTAGAGGAACAATTTGTGTTTTGTTTGTTTGCAATCTTGACTTTAGTTCAGACTGATTGTGCAAATGTGTAAAGACATTGGTGGAACTCTAAAAGTTAGGTTCTTTATCTTGTTCACTTGAGAGTGTGTATTGGCAGTACAATAGCTTTTATACTAATAGTTGTATCTTGTGTTGCGTGTACGTTTGTCAAATGGAACTGGTCTATAGTTATGTTAAGAAATATGCCTCTGCCAAGTATCATTCATGTGCAGATGAACCTCTTAAAGAGTCAAGTTAATGTGTTGTTGTCTCAGTGCCAGCAACATAATGACAAGCTGCAGAGTGGACAGCTTACAAAAAAATGTAAAAAACAGAAATTGCGGTATTGCTCAGAATCACAGAAATTTCTGTGCAAATGGGGAAGCAATGGAGAGCAGAAAGGAGTCAACTTGGAGAGCAGATAAAGAAAGTTGGAGATAATCTTAGGAGCATTGCAACTGCCTCCAGTGTTGAAATGGATGAATTGAAGGCTACAGTATGCAATTTGTCCGAAAGACATTGTGAGCTGCAAGAACAATTGGAACAATGCAATGCAAACGTTGATATGAAGAGTAGGCTTGTTGGTTCATTGCAACTAAAATGATCTCATATGGAGGAATTGGTAATGTCTTTAGAGAGGAAACTGGAAGATGCAAACTCCAAGCTACTTAGGAAAGAGCGATGCATATTATCCCTCAATGAACAGAAAATAAAGTGTCAGTCAGCCAATATCTGTACGGTCACTGATGTGAATACATCCAGTGAGGTGGCATTAGAAAATGCTCCTGGATATTTAGGGGAGGGCACCAGTGTACTCACAATTAACGACAAGCTTACTTTGTGCCAGATTCTGGGTGACTTTAATACACTGGAGTCACCCGAGTGCCTGTCTAATAAATGTGAGGCTATTGTGCAGAAATACACTTTGAGTGATAAAGATGCATGCTCTCTTCTAAAGGCATGGCTACCAGCACCTATTGGCAGCCCAGATATCTGCACATGCTAATGATAACCTTGCAGATGCAGAGGGGAGGATGAATGTACTGCAGCGTGTGTTGAACAGTCGTGATGATAGAGGGATGAATGAGTTACAAAGAATGAGATTTAGAAGAGGAGATGAACCTATGTTGTTCTGTAACCAATATCTTTCACTGTACAGAAAGGTGTATAACTGTCCTGATA
The DNA here is from genome assembly GCF_000935625.1 of Nanorana parkeri. Lineage (NCBI taxonomy): Eukaryota > Metazoa > Chordata > Amphibia > Anura > Dicroglossidae > Nanorana > Nanorana parkeri. The sequence continues at coordinate 173,389 of NW_017307724.1, forward strand.
TGTCTGCTGATGATCCAAGCTTCACATATTCAATGGCCAATGTTTGTTATGTGAACCATCCTAATAGGATTGCCCCCAGAAATGCCAAGTCATACCAGAGCTTTATCAATATACTTAGAGACTGGTGTGAAGAATCCAGTGAGGGTTATGGATCAGATGCAGATATATCAGTAGTGAGCAGAGGTACAAGAAGGAAGAAATTCATCAGGGGTTACAAATGTCACAGACCAGGGCACATTCAGAGATTTTGTAGAACCCCCAATATTTCCAGCCTGATAAAGAATGATAATGAAAGTATATCTGAGATGAGCACCGCCACCCAGGACAATGAAAGCATACCACAGGAGCCCGATGTGATGGATAACAGCCTTGGGGAGTCAGGAAAGGCTGAGGGCCAAAAGGAGGAGATTACAGATAACAATGGCCCCCACCCTCCACATAGCCAACAACCAGGGGGGACAAGCATACTAATGTTTGCACCCTGGGCTAATCTTCCATTTTGCGTGGTATGCAGTTGGTCCCAAATTGCATTACCATTTTTCATTCATAACATGGCAAACCTTGTGAGCAATGGTTGCTTGGTTTAGGGAAAATATGGGACTTATATTCTAGCCATACAGATAACACGAAAAGGCTTAGGGAATAAGGATTTGATTGGTATGATGGAACCTTCTTCCTGTGTGACACTAACCTAGCTAAACAGCAAGACCTTTGGACAAGACAAGTATTTCTGAACTCTGCAATCAAGAATGTGATTCGCTGAGACCTGCTGGAGAGGCGTGTTCTGAGAACAGAGAAAAACCCATGGCATGTGTGAATGAGAGAGAGAATGGTGTAGCTAACTCAAGGATCCCGACCCCTTCCAATCCCCTTAATTGTAATTAGAATGTATGCATAAACCTATAAAATTGACATCTATGATACAGCTTTGATGGAAAGGTTCCTTGATATCCTGAACTGCCCGTGGCTGTTGATATGCAAATGAAGACCATCAAAGGGTTCCTGGGCTGGACACTGATCAAAGGAGATCTGCAGGACTGTCATGTCTTTGGGCAAGCCCGACCCCCTGCTGGTATTTACTGCCCACACCTGTGTCAGCAAGGCATATATGCTGGAATGGGGGCAGGGGCATATGATGGAACCTTCTTCCTGTGTGACACTAACCTAGCTAAATAGCAAGACCTTTGGACAAGACAAGTCTTTCTGAACTCTGCAATCAAGAATGTGATTCGCTGAGACCTGCTGGAGAGGCGTGTTCTGAGAACAGAGAAAAACCCATGGCATGTGTGAATGAGAGAGAGGATGGGGTAGCTAGCTCAAGGATCCTGACCCCTTCCAATCCCCTTCCCGATTCCCTTAATTGTAATTAGAATGTATGTATATCCCTATTTGTAAACAAACCCAACACTTATTTAAGATTCAGTTGTTCATCAGTAATTTAAGGCACCCCCAAATCAGAGCACATTCTACATTTGGCACCCCAGAAAGAGTGTGGAAATTCCTAAATCCACATAGAGCCTACAAGATGGAATTGCTCTAACTCAAGTTGCTGAAAGAACGGACCAGACCTGTTGCACGGATCTCGTGGTGAAGTCAGCTGGATCTTGGACTTTGTAGAAGGGTTGAAAGTGTGTTGAGTTGTTCATTGAATATGCAAAAGCTCTAATTGTTTGTTGTCCTTGAGTGTATGTGAAGTTGTAATAGTGGATAAAGTATTGAATGCTGTACGTTAATGAGCGTTAAAGCTGAAGAAAGTGTGGATTCTGTGTAGAGGAACAATTTGTGTTTTGTTTGTTTGCAATCTTGACTTTAGTTCAGACTGATTGTGCAAATGTGTAAAGACATTGGTGGAACTCTAAAAGTTAGGTTCTTTATCTTGTTCACTTGAGAGTGTGTATTGGCAGTACAATAGCTTTTATACTAATAGTTGTATCTTGTGTTGCGTGTACGTTTGTCAAATGGAACTGGTCTATAGTTATGTTAAGAAATATGCCTCTGCCAAGTATCATTCATGTGCAGATGAACCTCTTAAAGAGTCAAGTTAATGTGTTGTTGTCTCAGTGCCAGCAACATAATGACAAGCTGCAGAGTGGACAGCTTACAAAAAAATGTAAAAAACAGAAATTGCGGTATTGCTCAGAATCACAGAAATTTCTGTGCAAATGGGGAAGCAATGGAGAGCAGAAAGGAGTCAACTTGGAGAGCAGATAAAGAAAGTTGGAGATAATCTTAGGAGCATTGCAACTGCCTCCAGTGTTGAAATGGATGAATTGAAGGCTACAGTATGCAATTTGTCCGAAAGACATTGTGAGCTGCAAGAACAATTGGAACAATGCAATGCAAACGTTGATATGAAGAGTAGGCTTGTTGGTTCATTGCAACTAAAATGATCTCATATGGAGGAATTGGTAATGTCTTTAGAGAGGAAACTGGAAGATGCAAACTCCAAGCTACTTAGGAAAGAGCGATGCATATTATCCCTCAATGAACAGAAAATAAAGTGTCAGTCAGCCAATATCTGTACGGTCACTGATGTGAATACATCCAGTGAGGTGGCATTAGAAAATGCTCCTGGATATTTAGGGGAGGGCACCAGTGTACTCACAATTAACGACAAGCTTACTTTGTGCCAGATTCTGGGTGACTTTAATACACTGGAGTCACCCGAGTGCCTGTCTAATAAATGTGAGGCTATTGTGCAGAAATACACTTTGAGTGATAAAGATGCATGCTCTCTTCTAAAGGCATGGCTACCAGCACCTATTGGCAGCCCAGATATCTGCACATGCTAATGATAACCTTGCAGATGCAGAGGGGAGGATGAATGTACTGCAGCGTGTGTTGAACAGTCGTGATGATAGAGGGATGAATGAGTTACAAAGAATGAGATTTAGAAGAGGAGATGAACCTATGTTGTTCTGTAACCAATATCTTTCACTGTACAGAAAGGTGTATAACTGTCCTGATATGTCTGCTGATGATCCAAGCTTCACATATTCAATGGCCAATGTTTGTTATGTGAACCATCCTAATAGGATTGCCCCCAGAAATGCCAAGTCATACCAGAGCTTTATCAATATACTTAGAGACTGGTGTGAAGAATCCAGTGAGGGTTATGGATCAGATGCAGATATATCAGTAGTGAGCAGAGGTACAAGAAGGAAGAAATTCATCAGGGGTTACAAATGTCACAGACCAGGGCACATTCAGAGATTTTGTAGAACCCCCAATATTTCCAGCCTGATAAAGAATGATAATGAAAGTATATCTGAGATGAGCACCGCCACCCAGGACAATGAAAGCATACCACAGGAGCCCGATGTGATGGATAACAGCCTTGGGGAGTCAGGAAAGGCTGAGGGCCAAAAGGAGGAGATTACAGATAACAATGGCCCCCACCCTCCACATAGCCAACAACCAGGGGGGACAAGCATACTAATGTTTGCACCCTGGGCTAATCTTCCATTTTGCGTGGTATGCAGTTGGTCCCAAATTGCATTACCATTTTTCATTCATAACATGGCAAACCTTGTGAGCAATGGTTGCTTGGTTTAGGGAAAATATGGGACTTATATTCTAGCCATACAGATAACACGAAAAGGCTTAGGGAATAAGGATTTGATTGGTATGATGGAACCTTCTTCCTGTGTGACACTAACCTAGCTAAACAGCAAGACCTTTGGACAAGACAAGTATTTCTGAACTCTGCAATCAAGAATGTGATTCGCTGAGACCTGCTGGAGAGGCGTGTTCTGAGAACAGAGAAAAACCCATGGCATGTGTGAATGAGAGAGAGAATGGTGTAGCTAACTCAAGGATCCCGACCCCTTCCAATCCCCTTAATTGTAATTAGAATGTATGCATATCCCTATTTGCAAATAAACCCAACACTTATTTAAGATTCAGGTGTTCATCAGTAATTTAAGGCACCCCCAAATCAGAGCACATTCTAAAAGTACTGATCCCAAAAAACATTTGTCTCAACACAAGCAGGTCACATGCTCCCCCATACATGACAGAGTGAGTAGTGTCAGTAGCAGCAAGGAAGTCAGGGGTGTGGAATTCATATCGACCGACGCCCGGGACATGTAGTTCCGGGCGCCGGGCAAGTGCTTTTTTCGCTGTTTTAGCCCTGCTACGGACAAGTAGCAGGGCTGGTTTTCTTTTCCTAAAATGAGCGCCGAGAGCGGCGATGTGAGCAGGGGACCTGGAGCGCCGAGAGTGGATGGGCGGGGACGGAACGTGGAGCGCTGAGAACGGGGGGCGGGGACGGAACATGGAGCACTTAGAGCGGGGACAGAGCGTGGAACGCTGAGAGCGGGGATAGAGCATGAAGTGTTGAGAGCGGGGGACGGGGACAGAGCGGGGGACGGGGACAGAGCAGGGGCGTGGAGTAGTGACAGGCTCTGTCACCTTCCTCAGCCTCTGTCCTCGGAGGCCGCTGCTCGTTCCTGTCACAGGAGTTCTAGCAACAGTGCCTGCTAGAACTTCTGTGTTGGAGGGGACAGGTTCAATAAAGAATACCTGTCACCTCCAAATGCTATCACACAGGGGATTGTTAACCCCTATGTGATAGCAATACAGTTAAGTTTAAAAAAAATAGTTTAAAAAAAAAAAGTAAAAAATAATAATTGAAAATGTAACTAAATAAAAATGTAAAAAATAAAAAGGCGATAAAGTAAATAATAAAACAAATTAAAACATTTTACAAAGTAAATAAAAATTGAAAAAATGAAAACCAGCCCCGCTGCCCCCATCTGCATGCGAATAAACGCGCAGTGTTTTCAACTGCGATTGTGTGCAACCGCACGGGCAGGGCTGTATTGCAGCAGGAAAACGCGCAATCTGCCTGGCACGACTGGAGTGCCATTAGAAAATAATGGGACTGACAGCACAATTGGCAGTGGTGTGCGATCCGTGACTGCCTGGTCATCGTGCACAAACCCGAGCGGATGGCTGGGTGGTCACGGAATCGCACACCACCGCTGATAGTGCTGTCAGTGCCATTATTTTCTAATGGCACCCCAGTCATGCCAAGCAGATTGCACGTTTACCTGCTGCAATACCGCCCGGGCGATCACACACGATCACAGTTGCAAACAATGCGCGGTGCATGTAGTGAAAATAGGTACAGCTAAATTTTTTTCTGCGATTGTCACGCAGATGTAACCCCACACATGCGGATGCAAGCGCTGTATGCAACCGCACATGATCGCACGTCCCGGGAATCCCCAAGTCTGCACCAACCCTAAAGGGTAAGTTCACTTTCCCAAGTAATTTGGGAAAATGGAATTGCCCGCACAAATCTCCCTCCCACTAAACTTACCTTTCGGTGAACGGTCCTTCCCGTCCACCAGTATGGGTGTACTATCTGTACCTGTTCCATGTATTCTGAATTTTGCTCGCAAATTTGAAGCACTTGTTGGTCAGCGCAGTCACCTGACAGCACTGACCATTGAGAAGCGCTTAGCACTGCTAAATACGGTTTTGGTTAAAATAATTGTTTTTGTATCAGGACAAGTAGATTCGGCCCCCGCTTTAGTCCTTGGGCAAGTAGTTTTTTCCAAAATTTCCACACCCCTGGAAGTGCATATATTGTGAGCATAGGGCAGGGGTCAGCAACCCACGGCTCCAGAGCCGCATGTGGCTCTTTCATCCCTCTGCTGTGGCTCCCTGTCCAGGGGCTGAACTATTGCTGGGGCCTCTGGGCCTGAGGCTGTGGGGGGGCCCAGTGAGGTCCGGCCCTGGGCACCCCCCCTTGTGGAATATGCGGCAGTGCATGTGACTCACCTCCTCTCCCAGCCGCTTCCCTAGTAACAGGCGGCGGGAGAGGAAAAGTGTGTGTCACATGCCCCGCCCCCTGCAGTGCACACCGTCAGGCTGGGATGCTGGCTGTGAGGCTTGGCAGGTGAGTCTGAATGAAGAGCGATGGGGGGGTGTGGGGGGGTGGTAAGGGTGCAACTGCACACTGTGTGCTGTTATTTCATTTAATTAGAAAAGTGAATTATAATGGGGAACATTACACTGTAATGTTGCCTATTATAATCTATTTCTATGATTAAATGATTACAGACAGGGGCGCTGTTCTATCAAAGTTTGTGACTAGGTTGGAATGTGTGACTGGTGTGACATTTCAATGTAAACCCGCCCAGTTTTTTGGCGGTGGAATGTGTCACCGCCAATAGGTCAAGCATTCCAGCGCTTTCTCGCTGTTTGGTACTGAAATGTCACTTTTATCCGACCTTGAGAGTTGGGTGGAATGCGAGATTGCAATCACAGGGTCAGATAGAATTGACATTTCAGGACCGAACAGCTGTTCCTGGGCAGATCAGTTCTCCTGCACATTCGATTTGTGATGCCAATCTGCCCTGGAACAGCTGAGAAAGTGTTGGAATGCTTGACCTATTGGCGGTCACACATTCCACCACCAAAAAATTGGCCGGGATTACATTGAAATCTGTGACCACGTCACCGGTCACACATTCCAACCTAGTCACAAACTTTGATAGAACAGCGCCATCAGGGGTGTACGGCTGGGACACATGTGAGGGGTCTGGGCAGCATGGGGGGCCTCTTATATGAGTATTAGCTGTACCAGGGGCGACATGGCAGAGGTGACAGGGGAGGGGGTGCAGGAGGCCAGGCCCCAGCAGCAGCAGGTAAGAGGAGTTGGGAGGAGGTACAGGGAAAGGGACCACGGCGACCAGCCCACCTGAGGCCCTGCAGAGCCCACCATAGAGTTTCAGATGGGCTGTGACTGAACTCTGCAATCAAGAATGTGATTCGCTGAGACCTGCTGGAGAGGCGTGTTCTGAGAACAGAGAAAAACCCATGGCATGTGTGAATGAGAGAGAGAATGGTGTAGCTAACTCAAGGATCCCGACCCCTTCCAATCCCCTTAATTGTAATTAGAATGTATGCATATCCCTATTTGCAAATAAACCCAACACTTATTTAAGATTCAGGTGTTCATCAGTAATTTAAGGCACCCCCAAATCAGAGCACATTCTAAAAGTACTGATCCCAAAAAACATTTGTCTCAACACAAGCAGGTCACATGCTCCCCCATACATGACAGAGTGAGTAGTGTCAGTAGCAGCAAGGAAGTCAGGGGTGTGGAATTCATATCGACCGACGCCCGGGACATGTAGTTCCGGGCGCCGGGCAAGTGCTTTTTTCGCTGTTTTAGCCCTGCTACGGACAAGTAGCAGGGCTGGTTTTCTTTTCCTAAAATGAGCGCCGAGAGCGGCGATGTGAGCAGGGGACCTGGAGCGCCGAGAGTGGATGGGCGGGGACGGAACGTGGAGCGCTGAGAACGGGGGGCGGGGACGGAACATGGAGCACTTAGAGCGGGGACAGAGCGTGGAACGCTGAGAGCGGGGATAGAGCATGAAGTGTTGAGAGCGGGGGACGGGGACAGAGCGGGGGACGGGGACAGAGCAGGGGCGTGGAGTAGTGACAGGCTCTGTCACCTTCCTCAGCCTCTGTCCTCGGAGGCCGCTGCTCGTTCCTGTCACAGGAGTTCTAGCAACAGTGCCTGCTAGAACTTCTGTGTTGGAGGTGACAGGTTCAATAAAGAATACCTGTCACCTCCAAATGCTATCACACAGGGGATTGTTAACCCCTATGTGATAGCAATACAGTTAAGTTTAAAAAAAATAGTTTAAAAAAAAAAAGTAAAAAATAATAATTGAAAATGTAACTAAATAAAAATGTAAAAAATAAAAAGGCGATAAAGTAAATAATAAAACAAATTAAAACATTTTACAAAGTAAATAAAAATTGAAAAAATGAAAACCAGCCCCGCTGCCCCCATCTGCATGCGAATAAACGCGCAGTGTTTTCAACTGCGATTGTGTGCAACCGCACGGGCAGGGCTGTATTGCAGCAGGAAAACGCGCAATCTGCCTGGCACGACTGGAGTGCCATTAGAAAATAATGGGACTGACAGCACAATTGGCAGTGGTGTGCGATCCGTGACTGCCTGGTCATCGTGCACAAAACCGAGCGGATGGCTGGGTGGTCACGGAATCGCACACCACCGCTGATAGTGCTGTCAGTGCCATTATTTTCTAATGGCACCCCAGTCATGCCAAGCAGATTGCACGTTTACCTGCTGCAATACCGCCCGGGCGATCACACACGATCACAGTTGCAAACAATGCGCGGTGCATGTAGTGAAAATAGGTACAGCTAAATTTTTTTCTGCGATTGTCACGCAGATGTAACCCCACACATGCGGATGCAAGCGCTGTATGCAACCGCACATGATCGCACGTCCCGGGAATCCCCAAGTCTGCACCAACCCTAAAGGGTAAGTTCACTTTCCCAAGTAATTTGGGAAAATGGAATTGCCCGCACAAATCTCCCTCCCACTAAACTTACCTTTCGGTGAACGGTCCTTCCCGTCCACCAGTATGGGTGTACTATCTGTACCTGTTCCATGTATTCTGAATTTTGCTCGCAAATTTGAAGCACTTGTTGGTCAGCGCAGTCACCTGACAGCACTGACCATTGAGAAGCGCTTAGCACTGCTAAATACGGTTTTGGTTAAAATAATTGTTTTTGTATCAGGACAAGTAGATTCGGCCCCCGCTTTAGTCCTTGGGCAAGTAGTTTTTTCCAAAATTTCCACACCCCTGGAAGTGCATATATTGTGAGCATAGGGCAGGGGTCAGCAACCCACGGCTCCAGAGCCGCATGTGGCTCTTTCATCCCTCTGCTGTGGCTCCCTGTCCAGGGGCTGAACTATTGCTGGGGCCTCTGGGCCTGAGGCTGTGGGGGGGCCCAGTGAGGTCCGGCCCTGGGCACCCCCCCTTGTGGAATATGCGGCAGTGCATGTGACTCACCTCCTCTCCCAGCCGCTTCCCTAGTAACAGGCGGCGGGAGAGGAAAAGTGTGTGTCACATGCCCCGCCCCCTGCAGTGCACACCGTCAGGCTGGGATGCTGGCTGTGAGGCTTGGCAGGTGAGTCTGAATGAAGAGCGATGGGGGGGTGTGGGGGGGTGGTAAGGGTGCAACTGCACACTGTGTGCTGTTATTTCATTTAATTAGAAAAGTGAATTATAATGGGGAACATTACACTGTAATGTTGCCTATTATAATCTATTTCTATGATTAAATGATTACAGACAGGGGCGCTGTTCTATCAAAGTTTGTGACTAGGTTGGAATGTGTGACTGGTGTGACATTTCAATGTAAACCCGCCCAGTTTTTTGGCGGTGGAATGTGTCACCGCCAATAGGTCAAGCATTCCAGCGCTTTCTCGCTGTTTGGTACTGAAATGTCACTTTTATCCGACCTTGAGAGTTGGGTGGAATGCGAGATTGCAATCACAGGGTCAGATAGAATTGACATTTCAGGACCGAACAGCTGTTCCTGGGCAGATCAGTTCTCCTGCACATTCGATTTGTGATGCCAATCTGCCCTGGAACAGCTGAGAAAGTGTTGGAATGCTTGACCTATTGGCGGTCACACATTCCACCACCAAAAAATTGGCCGGGATTACATTGAAATCTGTGACCACGTCACCGGTCACACATTCCAACCTAGTCACAAACTTTGATAGAACAGCGCCATCAGGGGTGTACGGCTGGGACACATGTGAGGGGTCTGGGCAGCATGGGGGGCCTCTTATATGAGTATTAGCTGTACCAGGGGCGACATGGCAGAGGTGACAGGGGAGGGGGTGCAGGAGGCCAGGCCCCAGCAGCAGCAGGTAAGAGGAGTTGGGAGGAGGTACAGGGAAAGGGACCACGGCGACCAGCCCACCTGAGGCCCTGCAGAGCCCACCATAGAGTTTCAGATGGGCTGTGCAGGATCTATGGTGTGCTCTGCAGGGTCATTTTCAGGTGGGCTCTGCGGGGTCTCAGGTAAGTCCAGAGTCCAGTGCATTACTAAGCCCTGAGTCCAGTGCGTTACTAAGCCAAACATATACCTATATACATGCTATAAAGGTAAAAAGAAAACTATATATGCAGTGTTATCTTCATTTTAGATGTCAAAAGGGTTTTGTGGCTCCCTGTGTTTTCTTTTCTGTGGGAAATGGGTCCAAATGGCTCTTTGAGTGTTTAAGGTTGCTGACCCCTGGTATAGGGGGTTCAAGGAGGGGGGAACAAAATATGCAAAATCTAAACGGCCGGCCAGGTGCTTCATGGATCTGAGAGGGCATCTTTAAACGTCCCGCCCAGGCGCAAAACCCACCCATCAAACGTGCAAGAGTCGGCTACTGTGCCCATTGGACAGTGCGGTTTCTAAAACAAGGTATAGAACCAGTAAAATCAGATCTATACCCTGCGATCGAGCTGTGACAAATCACAGCTGTCAAAAAAGTAAGCAAAGGCTGCAGTTTGCAGCCTTGTGTCTATATCCTCTGTCAAACACTGATCGGTTGTGAGAGAGAGGAGATAGAGAACTTCGCAGATTGTCCACAGTAAGAATTTAAAGTGATACACTTTGATATACAGTGCACTCTGCTATAGCTTAGTGTCAATTCAGTGTCATCTTTGAGATTCACAGTGTCAGTCCCATCAGTGTGATTCAAAGTGTCATTAGTGCCAGTCAGTGTCATCAGCACAATTCAGTATCAGTGCGTTTCAGTGTCATCAGTGGATTTCAGTGTCATCAGTGTGTTTTAGTGTCATCAGTGCCACATTTGCAGCACATATCATTAGCACTCAATGCCAGCAGAACATGCCAGTATCTACCACCGTGCCAGCCTACTAGCACCAATCAGCGTGTGACGCTCACATAACCGGTACAGCACATCCAAGTGCCAGTGTCATCCAGTGCCCCCAAGTCTACAGACTAATAAAAATGTCCAAAAAAATGTACAACAGTGGAGAGGCATTTCAAAACCTCAGCATGTCTGGTGAGAGTGAGGGAGAGGCCCCCCTGTCAGATTCTGGACCAGAGCAGCGGTTCAGTATCCTGATTCAGAAGAAGTTGTCCCTGCTAAAAGATCCAGACGTGCTGTCCAACATCTAGCTGACATGCAGCAGCCAAGCACCAGTACTGCTGTTCATCCCCAAGCAGAGGCAACCACCTGTACCACCGCTCATCCCCAAGATCAGCCACAAAGAATTAGGCCCCACAGAGCACATAGTGTACTACCAGAAGCACTTTCAAATCCCTTGTGGCTACACCTAATTCAGCAACACCGGTCATCCCCCCATTTATTGCCAATCCAGGAGTCCAAGTGGAAACAAAGAAATTTACACCAATCCAATTTTTTTATTTGTTTTTTACTGACAACCTCTTCAATTTGATTGTCGACCAAACCAGCCTTTATTATCAACAGTTCATTGTAAGCAATCTTAATTTCTCCTATGCTAGGCCATTTCAGTGGAGGCCCCTGGGTGTTTGTGAATTTAAAACCTTTCTCAGCCTAACACTTAATATGGGACTCACCCAAAAAAATAAGCTGAATGCGTACTGGTCTACAAATCTAATCCATCACATGCCCCTATATTCTGCAACCATGCCCAGGACAAGATACAAAACGATCACGAGGTTTCTTAATTTCACGACAATTCAACTTGCCCTCCCAGAAGTCACCACACATATGATAGGCTCCAAAAAATTAGGCCACTCATCAATTTTTTTTTCTGCCAAATTTTCTGAAATTTATACCCCCCAGAAAAATATTTGCATTGATGAATCCCTTACTCATTTCACAGGCAGGCTTAATATAAAACAGTATATCCCCAGCAAACGAGCCAGGTATGTGGTAAAACTGTATAAGCTTTGTGAAAGAGACACCGGATACACATATGACTTCCGTGTGTATGAAGGAAAGGATAGCTATTTGGAGCCCCCTGGATGCCCATCGTACATGGGAATCAGTGGAAGAATTATGTGGGACCTATTGTCACCCCTATTCCACCAGGGATACCACCTCTATGTGGACAATTTTTACAGCAGCATACCCCTGTTCAACCACCTGTTCCTGCAAAAAAACAGCCTGTGGTACAGTGTGATCAAATCGGATTGGCTTTCCACAAAATATTGTCCGCAGGAAGCTGAAAAGGGGGGAAGTCAGCAAGTCTGAGGAATGACAAACTTTTGGCCCTCAAATGGAAAGACAAACTGAATGTTTACATGCTGTCATCCATCCACCCTGACACATCAGTGGAAATACAAGGAAGATCTGGCCTGTCCCAAAAACCTCTGAGTGTCCACAAATGCAATCGGTATATGGGTGGTGTTGATTTCAATGGCCAGATGATGCAGCCCTACTTGGCAACCAGAATATTCATTTACTGGTATAAAAAAAGTTTCCATCTATATTTTTAAATTGGCTATGTACAATTCATACATAATTTACAAGTCTGCAGGAAAAGCTGGCTCTTACCTCCAATATCAAGAAGCAATTGTTACATTCCTGATTTACCAGGAAGGCCCTGTTCCTGAAAGTCTTCAGTCTGATGCAGTCAGCAGGCTGCACGATAGACACTTCCCTGATAAAATTCCTTCCACCTCACAAGACCAGACACCCCAAATAAAATGTTGTGTGTGTAGCAAAAAAGAAATAAGGCGGAACACATGTTACCATTGTCCCAACTGTCCCTCAAAACCTGGCCTCTGCATCAAAGACTGCTTCTGCCTCTATCATACCTCACTGCAATTATAGTGTATGTATGGTGAAGATGTTTATGGGCTTGACTAGCTGTTATTTGCCTGTGCCCGATCTCCTGTGTACCGACTTCCACATTTCGGCCTGCTGCCCTGACTAATACTTTGCCTGCATACCGACCACATCTCTGCATGCCTCCTAAACTGATCCTTGCATGTCTGTCAACCACGTCTCTGCTTGCCACCTGGATTCCTCCTTTGCCTGAACACCTCTGCCTGAACTGACCTCAGCCTGCTTCCTGACCATGCCTCTGCCTGCCGCCTGAACAGACTTTGGCCTGCTTACTGACCACGTCTTTGCCTGCCGCCTGAACTGACCTAGTTGACCACATGTCTTCCTGCTGCCTGTAGTGACCCATCTGCGTGTTCAACTGACAATATTTCATCCAAAACACCAGTCCCAGTCATCCTCTGAAGACAGCTGCACTCCTGGAACCACAGGTACTGTTTCGTTACCTTTTGTCAAGCCTGTACTTCCTGGTCACTGAACATTGTGACCACTCAATGTTCACTGAACATTGAGCATTGTGTATAATTCCTGGGGGTTAGCCAAGTACCAGAAGGTCTGCTTGGCTTGAGGGAATGGGGTCATATAATTCCCCCAAAGTACTCCATACCAAATACCATGGAGAACTTTGAAAGCTTCATGGTGCTCCATGGTATTTACACTCCTCTCATTGTGGCAAGGCTGTGAAAAAGTCTTGCAGGTGTGGTATTCCCAAACTCGGGAGGAGTAGCAGTATGTGTTTTGGGGTGTAATTCTGAGTATGAACATGCTATGTGCTAGTTACAGCTTATTAATTTACAACTTTGTGTAAAAAATACATTTTCATTTTCTTTCTTCATTTTTCAAAGATTTGTGGCAAAAAAATGAAATCTTCAAAGCACTCACTATGCCACTTTCTATTGTCCTGGCATTCCAGGGCCTCCAAAAATGTAACAGGTAGTCAGGGAATCAGATGATTAATTCATGCCCCTTGACAGCCTCATGGTGCTCCTTGGATGTTTGGCCCCTCTATGCGGCTAGGCTGTGAAAAAGTCTCACATGTGTGGTATCCCCATACTCAGTAGGAGTAGCAGAATGTGTTTTGGGGTATAAATCTAAATATGCCTGTGCTATGTATAGGAAATATCCTACTAACTGACAACAATTCTTAATTTGTTTTGATAACTTGTGCCAAAAAATGACGGCTAACGAAGGGAAGGGGGGAGGAGTCCGGTGACGTTGATGTCCGTGACGTCACCGGACTCCTCCCCCCTTCCCATCGTTAGCCGACTGAGCCACTTTGGCCGGTGAGTTTGCCCAAGAAACTTGTTCTGCCCTATCAATTTTTAAATAGGTTATACTTACATGTAAAGGGAACATCACTGTGCAGCTTTGCCAATTGACATCGTACCTTTCTTCTACAATCTTCCCAGCTGGTCAGTGTGCCCACAAGTGTGGACCAAACTCCGAGGCATTGGCCTATACACATACAGCACAGCAATGAAGTAATAAAATGAACTAGGATCACACTAATCCAGCATGTTATTATTCTGGGTTGCCCCACTCAAGCGGCGGCCATATTGAGTGGGGCACGTGAGATTAATAACGTGCTGGATCAGTGCGATCCTAGCTCACTTTATTGCTGTGCTGTATGTGTATAGGCCAATGTAGTAGGATCTGTATGTGCGTTATAATTAACCGATATTAATCGATGTAAAAAAATGTGATTAATCGAACACGGAAATTTTTATCATTATATATATAGATATATATCTATATATCTATAGATATATAGATAATATTTGGATTTTTTTAGAAATGTAGCAGAACACATTTTGGCCTAAATGTATGGAGAAAGGTTATTTATTTGCAATGTCTCATTAAAATAATATAAGGAAAACCATTTTGTTTTTTAATTTCCAGTAATTTTTTTCTGTATACAGTAAAACATAAAAACCACAGTGGTGATTAAATACCACCAAAATAAAGCTCTATCTGTCCCAAAAAAATGGTAAAAAATTAATTTCAGTACAGCATTGCATGACGGAATAAATGTCAGTCAAAGTACTGCAGCGCTGAATACAGAAAAATGGCCTGGCCAGGAAGGGGGTGTAAGCACCTGGTCTTCACAGTCATACTTTTAAAAAAAATTTGTTTTTCTTTAAACTTTGTTTACTTTTTACTTTTGAACTATAGAGAAAATAAAATAACTCTTGGAAGACAAAACCACCAAAATAAAGCTTTGGTGGTCCCAAAAGACATCATAAGTAGGGATGGTCCGCCGGTTCGATTCGAACAAGAGTTCGAATCGAACATCGGCCGTTCGAGCGTTTGCCGAACTTTATGGGTTTTTCGCGGTCTGTTCGACCGTGCAACGTCCCATACTTCAAAGAGCCCTCCGAAGCTCTAATTGGTTAAAGACTTGCAATTGGTTAAAGACTTCCAATCAGGGCTAAGTACTCATTTGGAGCCATGATTGGGCAAAGTCATGATGACTCGGCCCAATCATGTCTCGCCTATCAGATGCCGGTAAACTACACAATTGGGCAGAGCTAGCTGTCACCGCTAGCTCCGCCCAATTGTTTGTTTTGCCGGCATCTGTCAAAATGCCCTTATGTGGCGGTAGTCGGTGGGGAGCGGACGGGACGGCAGTTTTTTTAAAAATGATTTCTATTTATTTTTGATTGTTTTATTTTTTATTTTGTCGTCGTCGTGGACAACGCTGGACGCCATGATTGACCATGGATTACCGTATATACTCGAGTATAAGCCGTCCCGAATATAAGCCGAGGTACCTAATTTTAGCAAAAAAAACTGGGAAAAAGTATTGACCCGAATATAAGCCGAGGGTGGGAAATGAGGCAGCTACTGGTAGATAGATACCAATAAAATTACATTAATATTTATTTAAAAGAAAAATAACCTAGCTCTGTAAAGGCTACAAGTACCCCATACTCATTCACAAGGGAGGGGGGGGCGGCATCTGGGTGCCCCCTTGCCCACAGACCCCCACAACCACCGGGTCAGAGTTGTGGGGACGAGGCCCTTGTCCCCATCGGCACCGGGACACCCTCCAATTGCCGAGGACATGTGGCCTTGTGTGGGAGGGAGGGGCGCTCGCTCGTCCCCCCCCCCCCTTTCCGGGCCCTGCCAGGCCTATGCTCGGATCAAGGGTCTGGTATGGAATTTTAGGGGGGAAAAGGGTCTGGTATTGTTTGGGAGGGGGAACTGCACACTTTAAGAGTCAAAAAAATAATTAATTTTTTATAGAAATGTCAGTTTTGCTGCAGCAGGTTCTATACATCTTACCATCCTACAGATCCGCCACTTCACAGGCAGGTTAAGGGGACCCCCGCGACCAGGAAGTTCGTCAAAATTTTGCCTCCGTTCGCAAACTCTGCCTCGGGTGACTAACACAACCGCGGCCATCTCCCCCACTCTGACACACGGTTGTGGCTTTCAGTACTCAAGATTGCGGTCGCAGACAGGGCTGTGGACACTTACTGTGAAGCTTTTTTGTGTGCTTTGTAGCACAGTACTGTACAGTATTACTGTATTCAATCCAGCATGGCTCTCAAGAAAGTGCAGAGCAAGCATGGTGGGAAAAAGACATCGCAGAGCATTAATGTAGGTGACAGGAATGTGCAGAGCGTTATTGAAGGTGACAAGAATGTGTAGAGCGTTATTGAAGGTAACAAGAATGTGCAGAGCGTTATTGAAGGTGACAAGAATGTGCAGACCGTTATTGATGGTGACAAGAATGTGCAGAGCGTTATTGAAGGTGACAAGAATGTGCAGAGCGTTAATGAAGGTGACAAGAATGTGCAGAGCGTTATTGAAGGTGACAAGAATGTGCAGAGCGTTAATGAAGGTGACAAGAATGTGCAGAGCGTTATTGAAGGTGACAAGAATGTGTAGAGCGTTATTGAAGGTGACAATAATGTACAGAGCGTTAATGAAGGTGACAAGAATGTGCAGAGCGTTATTGAAGGTGACAAGAATGTGGTTCAGAGCGGATTAACCTGATTTACATTGAACCCTATGGCAAAATGTGATTCGGTTCACAACCAAAAATCAATTCGCGACCACGTTCGTAGGGGTCAGTACGGATTAACCTGATTTACATTGAACCCTATGGGAAAATGTGATTCGGTTCACAACCAATTCGATTCGCAACCAGAATCGTGGAACCAATTAAGTTTGTGAACCGAGGTACCACTGTAGTTTCTGATTATTTGACCTTGAGACTCCGGACATATTGAAGGAGTTGGCGACCTTCAGTGCCGGCACTACCATATAGGCAGCACAAGCGGCCGCTCGAGGGTGCTGGTGGGGGAGGGCGGAAAAACACTGCCTCCCATTCACAGGAGCAGAGGCATAGACGGGGCCCTGAGCTTCAGTCTTCTATAGTGTGAGGCCCACCCCCAGCTCCCCCTGCTGCATGCTATCTCCGGAGCCTCCTGGAAGCCTGCACTGTCCCTGAAGCTGTCCCCCGCTGTCGCATTAACAAATGAATGGGCGGCAGTATTTGCATATCATTGAGCCGCGACCCATTCATATTTAAATATTGTGGCTAATTGATATGCAAATAACCCCCCTTGGACTCACAGTATTCTTGGACTGCATGGCAATCCATGTACTGCAGGAAGTACCGCCCACCAGCCTAAAGACTGCAAGAAAAAGGTATGTTTAAGTATGTGTATGGTACATACCTCTGTTACATTGGCGGTCACTGTGGATACTTTCTTTACATTTGTGGTCAGTGTGAATACTTTTGTTACATTGGCGGTCAGTGCGAATACTTTCGTTACATTGGCGGTCAGTGTGAATACTTTCGTTATATTGGCGGTCAGTGTGAATACTTATGTTACATTACATTGGCGGTCAGTGTGAATCCTTTTGTTACATTGTCGGTCAGTGTGAATACTTTAGTTACATTAACGGTCAGTGTGAATACCTTTGTTACATTGGCGGTCAGTGTGAATACTTTCATTACATTGACGGTCAGTTTGAATACCTTAGTTACATTGGCGGTCAGTGTGAATACTTTCGTTACATTGGTGGTCAGTGCAAATACTTTTGTTACATTGGCAGTCAGGGCGAATAGAATCGTTTTCTGTAGAGACATACATGGATTAAGAATAGGATATTTGTCCTTTTTCGCTATTTGAATTGTGACGCATGTGTAAAATAATACTGCTGATGATGATGGCATGGACGATATAGGGAGCTTTTTACATTTAAATTTATATAAAGTTATATGAAAAGAAACTCCATTTATTGGAGACTTGAAGGTTTATGGTAGGACAAATAACATTAATTGAATATAATTTTCTCTTTTTTTCTCCCTCTGATATCCTCTATGCCATCCTGAGATTTTCAGCATTTATAGTCTGTTTGGATGTTTTATATGTCCTATGTGATACTCCATACCTGTACGCTAATATTACAGTCTGATCCGTTAAGAAAGAATAGCCTTTTAAGAAATAACACCTATTCGGCATTTCTCACTACTGTTTATAGTACTGGATATATTTCCGGTCAAAAGAATGCGCCCTGTGGAGACACACAAAGGAACGTGATGTTTTAAACTGTTGTCACCTGTTTCCAATTAAAGAGATTATCCGGAACACTTAAATGGGATAACCAAAACCCTTGCCAAACAACGCCCTTCTGACGAAGCCCCGGTGGGGGGGTGAAACGCGTCATAGGCGTTAGCTAGGGTGTTAGGATCCAGAGCGCCTCCAGGTGGCGCTGGAGCTGAGCCCTGCAGTTCCTGAGCTCACCTGATCAAGATAAGGTTATTTATCTCCTGAACTCACTGCATCTACCACCGAGTTTTGTTTCACTTGACGGCAAAATTATCTCGAACTACCACTGGAATAAAGATAGTAGTTCAGTAAAGGCACTTTTCTATGGTAGAGAAGAAAAAGCCGAGATAAAGCTAAATATCTCCTGAACCACCTGCATTCACAACCGGATCTACTTACAGCAGTGGCAATATTATTTTGACCTTCAGATCCTGACCCATGAACGAATAAACATACCACTGTGAGTTGAATTCACTAAGCTCCTGAGAGCAACCCATTCTTTCACAAATGTTTGCAGAAGCAGACTGCATGCCTAGGTGCTTGATTTTATAGGCCTGAATCCAATGATTTGAAGGGGTGTCCCAATACTTTTGGCAATATAGTGTGTGTATATACACACACACACATATATACGTATATATACACACACACAATGTTATCCACACATGTGATGCAATGCAATGCAATGCTGAAGCTAAGTTTGATACTGAGACTTAAAAGAAATAAAATACTAAACCCTATACCTCATGGTCCTTACAGCACATTATAGAGATACACATTTGATAAACAGAGGGTTTATAATTCCATTCTGAATAATTTATATAAAGAGAACACTATCTGCAGGCAGGAAATCCTGCATCAACTAATCCACTCAAGGTCTAATCGACATGCTTTTCACTGCCGAATTGCTTAAGATTGGGCCCGAAATAACTACTCAATTATTCTACTCAAACTCTTCTGAATTATTTATGAATGCTGAATAAATGTTAAATTGGACACTGATGAACAAGAGGCTAGGGAGAATGGAGTAAATTTAGGGGGAAAAGGAAAATCAACACTTTTTTACTACAACTGTTTACTATTACTTGGGTTCTGCAGAAATGTACACATTGTCTATAAAAACCCAGCTGCTTAGCAACACAGCTTTTTATGGTTTTGCATGGGTGATGTTAATTGCTATAACAAACAATGTGAGCAACTGTTTAGGAAGCTCAAACACAAATGTAATAAGCAGCACTGGTGTTCAGGATAATGAAATGATTGCAACCGCACAAAAAAAGTAGGACAGGGGATTTGAAAGAGCTTTTCGTTGAAATAAGGTATGGGAAAATGAGTCACAACTTACCAGAAAAAGTAAAGCACAAAAGAAGTAATAACTGCAATAAACTACACAAAAGATAGGTAAAATAAAAACAGAACCTTATGCCAGATATAAATGGACATAGAAGGCAGAAGCCTCTGATATCTTCCAATTTCCTAAAATTACTATGCATCACTGACTACTGCAATTTCAACTGTTATTGACTTATTGCTATGGTGTTCCCAGTACATGAGCAGTCAAATAGAGATTTATATATAGCAATTTTATTCTGTATTTTAATGCTTCTGTGCCTGAATGGGCAGTGGTTTAATGCACAAGTTACCAAAAATGTATCCTTGAAAAACCAAAGATAGAAAAAAAGTTATCATGGTTTGGAAATCTGAGAAGGATTCAGATGTCCCATTCACACTTGAGTATGAGCATTTTCAGGTGATTTTAAGGGGTTTTTTTGTGCTTTTTCTGCAATGTTTTAGGCTTGAGCATTTTTGTTTTAGCCAATGGAAAGCTAGTTACTAGGAGGGGGAGATAGATGTTAGGTGCAAAATTGTGTGAATTATGCATGTTTTTCAGGCACTTTGAAGTCTAGAGGGTCAAAGCACAAGATTCTGCGCAAAAAAAACCCCCATGTACTGTTTCGAGTTATAACACGCATACAAATGTGCATAAAAACGCAAATAATCGCATGCTGCTAAAGCGTGTATAAACGCACAAAAACGGTGCCAACACTTAGGTGTGCACCAGGGCTGAGAGATACCTGGCAGTCTGTGGCCATGTTGTGGAGTGACTCTGATATTCTAAGTGTTCAGGTTATTCTTACTGTTAGTGAAAGCATTTAATTACACTTATTTACTCATCAGATGAAACTCTGGTCTTTTGTTGGCTGTAGTTATATTTATGTATTTCAGGTGCCATATCACAAATTGAAAACCTCCAAACATATTAGGATCAGTAATGCCTTATTCATTAACGTGATTAATGTTTTAAAAGAAGTGGCAGGTGTTGGTAGTGTCCTGGTGAAAGCAGCAATTTAATATGATTGCATAAATAATATGTGGCAAGCGACAAAACGTTCAGGAGTGAAAGGGGACTAAGGCAAAATGAAAGAAGCATATTAGTAAGGTGATTTACAGCAATATTTTAGACCACAATTTCTTTACAGCCATGAGACAATGCAGAAAAAAATGAATAAAAGATTGTTTTCATAAGGTTCAAATAGCTGCTTACCTGTAAAACCTTTTTTTTTGTGTAGCTCTAGTCCTGATTTCCTTCAGTGGCTCCTCTATAATTCAGATGACTTACCCCACAGACTGGGGCTTCCATTCTTTGACCCTCCAACCATTTCTCTAGGGGTCTCATGTCCAGCTCCTGACACATCTGAAAAATGCCAGATGTCACAAGCTTTAGAGAACTGTTTACTGAGCAATGCAGGACTAGAGACACCAAAGGGATAAGTTACTATCATGGGATGGTGGTGTTCCTTCATGCCATAATTTGTAAACAAGGTAAAAACACCTTAAGGGTAGAATATAAGGCGTTCCTTGGCAGGAGCCACCAGTAGGAAGCTTCAGTTTTGCTTAGGTCTCCCAGATCATTGCATTGAAGTTTGCTACATCGATTGCAAGCAGTGACAAGCCATGTAAGAGAAGAAATGAAAGATCAGGTAAGAGCAGATACTCTAACCAGGTATGGATTAGAGCAAGTGGCATATCAGCAAAATGGGAGCACTTTGTAGGAGTTCAAAGCAGAGATCATTCAAGCAGTCATATCACTGTAATATAATTACCCGGTCTTCCTCCGGTAATAGAGCTGAGTAACATCTACTGGCCAATCAGGTCCCACAGCGTCATGCTCCTCCTCCTTAGCCGCTTCTCATCTCAAGGCTGGGAAAGTTGAAATGCTTGGCATGCAAGCAATGTGGCTTACGCCAAACGTTTCCATCTCCACGGCTGCACCGCTCTCCATCCTGATATAAGTACCTTAATACTTACCTCACTGCTCTCCATCCTGAAGTGAACAACAACTGAACTCAGCACCTCACCTGTGAACAGCATCGGTAAAGCGAGCGGTAAAATCTTTTAAAGCATCGCCTCTGACCAATTTTGGCTATGGTTTTTTTTGCGATTTCGCGGGCGCGCACAATTTTAAGGCTTGACATGTTTGGTGTCTATTTACCCGACGTGACCCCGCCTTTTATATTCTAGCAAAAAATTGGGTAAAAATAAATGTTTCCTAAAATAATAAAGGGAAAACCATTTTTAAAAAAAATATTCAGTACTTTTGTTGTTATATAGTAAAAAATAAAAACCCCAGTGGTAATTAAATACCACCAAAAGAAAGCTCTATGTGTCCCCAAAAAAATTGTATAAAATTAATTTCAGTACAGCTTTGCATGACGGATTAAATGTCAGCCAAAGTAACGCAGTACTGAATTCTGAAAAATGGCCTGGTCAGGAAGGGGGTGTAAACACCCCGGTCAGCAAGTGGTTAATTTAAAAAAAAAATGTTTTTGCATATATCTACTGCTTGCTAGCAGTAGATATATGCAAAAACCGCTGAGGGTTTATTAACCCTTTAAGGCACTGGTTGACTTGGTAACATGAGAAATTAGGTTAAATGTTAATAAATGTAAAATTATGCACTTGGGGGCTAAAAAATTGATGAACTGCATTCAGATTGGAGAAGATACTATTAGGGGGACAATATTACCTTGTAAACACATAACTGGAGGAAAAGAGGCCTAAATGCTACATACAGAAGGGGTTCTTTACAGTAACAGCTGTGGAAATGTGGAACAGTATTCCACAGACCTGGGTTGGAAGTGTTTCTAAATGAACTAAAAATTGAGAAAAGGAATTGATCAAAACTGGAGAAGACAAAATCTGGAGCAGCTGTGCATGACAACCAATCAGCTTCTCTCTTTCATTTTCAAATCTTAACTGAACCATCTGAAGAGAAAAGCTGATTGGTTTCCCTGGGCAACTTCTCCACATTTTGTATGCTCCAGTTTTGATAAATTCCCCTCACAGTATATAGCCATTAAAATTTACAGGATATAATGTTGTATCAACATTTATTGATATAGGAAATTATCTCATTGCCTTTGGAGAAAGACAATGAGATAATTAAATTAATAAAAATAATTAAAACTAATGGTTGAACGTACTAATATTGTTTTTGCCTTTATATGGATCTGCAGGTTTAGTGTTCTGAAGTAGATGCAAGGTTTTTGTAAAAAAAATGTTTAACTCAATGGGCATGTCAGGTTGGAAAGATAGAAAATCCCATATACCTGTACTGTTGCCAAGATGTTACTCTTCCAGCTGGATGTTGGAAATATGCTCTGACACAATAGAGCTGATTTACTAACCTAAACACGGAAAAACGTATTTATCAACTAAACACGAGCAACGTGTCACATTTTCACGCCGTTATGGTGCGTTTTTATGTATTTACGTATGTGTGCGTCATGTAGCATGCGCCATACGCTACACGTCGCTCTAATAGCGGCATGATGCAAGTCTCTAAAAGCATATTTCCACTAATACCCTATATGGAAAAATCATGCACATGATGCATATATAATGCTGTTTCACCTCTATGCCTACAAACATTCCAAAAAACACTTTGAAAATGCAAAAAAGCAGTAGAACTTACACACCACTGATGTGTTCAGCTCTGCATGAGCCAACTGCGCATGTGTGGAGGCAAGTTCACACACTTCTTAAGCCCAGAAACACGAGCATGCAGATTATTCACGTTTTCTTGGTAAATAGAATAAACACGCGCGACTGGTGCATAGTTTTTAGCAGCGCGACTATTATTCCAACCATTCTGTACTTTCCAGAGGAGTTTGTTTTTGAAAGCGTATTTCCTCTTGGCAGTTTTTAAGTGTTCCTCATTCCACATTATTTTTTGCACTACCTAATTAATGTCCGAAAAACATGAGTGCATCACAGTTTAGACAAAAATGGCTAGCTCATGCATTTACATTCCTGCATTCATCAACGCAAGCAACACAATGTACAGCTAATTTACACAACATCACCATGCAATTCATGCAGGGCTTTGCACAACAAACATGCTGGGTGTGAACACACTACAAAGGTGTATAGATTCCACCAATAGATCATGCTGCATGGGAACACACTGCAGTATTTGTAGCATTTATACACCTCTGTAGTGTGCTCCCATCCAGCATGATCTATTGGTGGAATCTATACATCTCTGTAGTGTGTTCCCTCCCTGCCTGATCTATTGGTAGCATTTATACACCTCTGTAGTATGTTTACATCCAGCATGGTCTATAGGTGGAATGTATACACCTCAGCATTGTCCTCACCCCCTGCCTGATTTAGTGCTTGGTAGCATAAGCACATTCCTGCGGTGTCATGCTGGGGTGTATTTGAATACACAGGCAGGGGTGTACTTAGGATAGCTGTGTGAGGACACTGCAGGATGTTTGTAGCATGCCATACAATTGCCTGGCAAACCAAAAGCACCTCTCACTCGCAGTGCTCTTGGCCACACTGCAACATGCACTCCTGCAAATACCATGCATTTCTGTTCAAATTAGAAAAATAAGCTTGGAGATCACACAGCTACGGTGAATTTGCAGGACTGTGCATGTAGTGTGTGGTGCGTTCAGGGCCAATTGCTGTAGTGACCCTGGCCAATATGCGTTCACTCTGAGTACCTGAGGGATCAGGGGAATTACCAGGAGTGCTTTATAGTGCAAGAAGTGCAATGTGGTAGCATTTATGTCAATGGCACCCTGGATGCACTCCCTGGCAACACTCCAATTTCCCCACTCACCATACGTACTTTTAAATTTCAACAATGTCGTGCATGCACTACATTTGTAGATGTCATAGAATGCATGGTCCCGTTGTCACTTGCATTGGGAGTGAAAGTGGCATTTGGGTGGCACATTCCAAGGAATAGCACTGCAAGCCACCTACAAAACTGGCATCACAGGAATTCAATGTTCTACCAAAACGCATGTCAATTGCATGCAGTCGGATGTTACATGCATTGTTAGTGTAACCATGTGTTGGGGGGGAGAGAACATTATTTGACCAGAATGTATGATGGCAGGACTATGGCTGTGTAAAGCCGGCCTGAGGCTCACCCCCATTACCAATGCACTGTGAAGTGGCTCCAATGTTACTCCCAGGAGAAAGCCAGAGTAACATCAAACACCTCTTCCCTGACTCTAGTGCATGCGATGGGTTAATGTGCACCTGTTTCTCACATGCTGATTAGGCCGATTACCACCAAATGGTTTAACACGCCTCCAACAAACTTGATATAAGTCTCACACTGGTTCAGGACTAGTTTGCTCAAATGCAGATTGCCTTGTATGTGTGCAGGACACTGCTCGGCCTTTTGGAAGAACTATTTTGCCTGAGGTACCCCAGGGTCGGCCTTGGGGGGGGTGTGCTCTCTTTGGAGCCCCCCCCCCCCTTATTATGGTTGTGGTTTGGTGATACTACTTTGGCGACAGGATGGCAGTGTCTGCACCTGAAGCCCCAAACACAGTTCGGCTGTTAATTCCTGAGGGAAGGCGATCAGAAATTGGCCTCTTTTTCGTACAGAAAACTGTGATAGAAGACCTGTTTGGAATGCAGCGAGAAAGCATATTTTGTGTACAGTCCTTCCCGAATGCTGGAACGTATGATGTTACGTTCTGGAAGAGGGAGGACTTAGACGATGTTGTTGCGCAAAAATGAAAAACTGGGAGATGAACACTTGAGGGGAATTCAATTCCTGAGTAGCGAAAGCAAAGTTCGTCTCCCAGTGACGTTGCATATGTTCAATCCATTTGTGAGAGACAAGGAGGTGCGTGCCTTTCTCTTGAGGTATTGTGAAGTGGTATCCGCTGGTACGAAACTTACAAACGTGTTTTGCACTTTCAATGGTCACCGTAAGTTTTGGGTGACCCTGAAAGCGGACCAGGGAAGTGTAGGGGGAGTGCTGCACCCCCGCAAGCTTTCTCCATTGGCAGCAATAGGGGGTACTTGTACTACCAAGGGCAGCCGATGTTTTGACATCAGTGTTTCGCCTTTGGTCACATGAAGGAGGAATGTGAACGCGGTGTGACATGTTGAATCTGCTTCAGGTCTGGGCATAAGATATCAGACTGCCAGCAGCCTCGGCGATGCCATATATGTGGAGAGGTGATGCACCTGGTCCGCCAATGCCCCAAGGTGGCCAGAGAAAACGTAAGAGTGGACCAACCTGAGGAGGCAACGGACAAGGGCAGGGACAGAGTACATTCCAAGGAATAGCACTGCAAGCCACCTACAAAACTGGCATCACAGGAATTCAATGTTCTACCAAAACGCATGTCAATTGCATGCAGTCGGATGTTACATGCATTGTTAGTGTAACCATGTGTTGGGGGGGAGAGAACATTATTTGACCAGAATGTATGATGGCAGGACTATGGCTGTGTAAAGCCGGCCTGAGGCTCACCCCCATTACCAATGCACTGTGAAGTGGCTCCAATGTTACTCCCAGGAGAAAGCCAGAGTAACATCAAACACCTCTTCCCTGACTCTAGTGCATGCGATGGGTTAATGTGCACCTGTTTCTCACATGCTGATTAGGCCGATTACCACCAAATGGTTTAACACGCCTCCAACAAACTTGATATAAGTCTCACACTGGTTCAGGACTAGTTTGCTCAAATGCAGATTGCCTTGTATGTGTGCAGGACACTGCTCGGCCTTTTGGAAGAACTATTTTGCCTGAGGTACCCCAGGGTCGGCCTTGGGGGGGGTGTGCTCTCTTTGGAGGCCCCCCCCCCCTTGCTGCTATTGGACGGGAGGCTAGCCCCTTTCACCAGCCCTACCTTATGGTTGTGGTTTGGTGATACTACTTTGGCGACAGGATGGCAGTGTCTGCACCTGAAGCCCCAAACACAGTTCGGCTGTTAATTCCTGAGGGAAGGCGATCAGAAATTGGCCTCTTTTTCGTACAGAAAACTGTGATAGAAGACCTGTTTGGAATGCAGCGAGAAAGCATATTTTGTGTACAGTCCTTCCCGAATGCTGGAACGTATGATGTTACGTTCTGGAAGAGGGAGGACTTAGACGATGTTGTTGCGCAAAAATGAAAAACTGGGAGATGAACACTTGAGGGGAATTCAATTCCTGAGTAGCGAAAGCAAAGTTCGTCTCCCAGTGACGTTGCATATGTTCAATCCATTTGTGAGAGACAAGGAGGTGCGTGCCTTTCTCTTGAGGTATTGTGAAGTGGTATCCGCTGGTACGAAACTTACAAACGTGTTTTGCACTTTCAATGGTCACCGTAAGTTTTGGGTGACCCTGAAAGCGGACCAGGGAAGTGTAGGGGGAGTGCTGCACCCCCGCAAGCTTTCTCCATTGGCAGCAATAGGGGGTACTTGTACTACCAAGGGCAGCCGATGTTTTGACATCAGTGTTTCGCCTTTGGTCACATGAAGGAGGAATGTGAACGCGGTGTGACATGTTGAATCTGCTTCAGGTCTGGGCATAAGATATCAGACTGCCAGCAGCCTCGGCGATGCCATATATGTGGAGAGGTGATGCACCTGGTCCGCCAATGCCCCAAGGTGGCCAGAGAAAACGTAAGAGTGGACCAACCTGAGGAGGCAACGGACAAGGGCAGGGACAGAGTGCCGTCTTATGCGGAAGTCGCAAAGGGGGTCCATCATGGAGAGGGTGGAGAAGGCGGAAGCCGTGCCGGGAACCTCCCAGGGGGAGGATAATGTGAGTCCCGAGGCCGTTGCCAAAGGTCTGCTACCTGATGAGGCCGTGGGCACTGAGTCTGTGAAGCATGGTAAGGTTGCCCTATGTGAATTGGCTAAGGGTGAGGGACGTGCCGTTGGAATGGAGGTGGCACCTGCCTCCTTAAAGAGGAAACTCGAAGGCTCCCTCACAAAACACCGAGGAGTACAGTGATACAAGCCATCTGAGTGTGGAGGTTGCAATTGATTCTGATTTTTCAGTCCGATCAACAGAGGCGTTTGCAAGCTCTGGACAAGAGGAGAACCTCCAGGAAGTAATGAGATACCAGCATAAGAAGGGGAAGGCTGCAAAGAAAGAGGCTGCTCGGGAGATGGCAGGAGTAGCGGTCGTGGTGGTGGAGAGCAAGAGAAAAAACATCAAAGACTTGATATGATAGCAATATGCTGTTGATTTTGTTTCTCTTTTGAGACATGCGGCTCCGTTTGTCCTCCATTAATGTCAGGAGTCTCCGTAGTGTGAGCAGAAGAGCACTGATTCTTCATTATCTGGCTTTATGTACAAGCGAGATCTTCTGCTTGCAGGAGTGCAATCTGGAGGAAGAGCCGCAGAAGGACGTGTGGCCCCATGGCCCTTCTGTGTGGTCGGTGGGGAAAGGTAGGTGTAAGGGGGTTAGGATTCTTTTTAAGGGGAATGGTTTCAGGGTGGTGGAGGGTATTCATGTAGATGAGGTGAGGTGTTTATTGGTGCGGGTGGAGGTTAACGGGGTGTGTTTTAAGCTAATTAATGTGTATGCTTCGGTAGATAAGCATGAGAGGTTGGAGTTGTGGGAGAAATTAAAAAGGTTTTTGGGTGGGAGGGAGCCCATAGTGGTGACGGGTGACTTCAATTGCATAATTAGGGATGGTGATAGGGTGGGAGTTGGTGGTGCTAAAGTGGATAAGTCGGGGAAGGTTTTGGGTAGTATATTAAGTGGTTTTGGGATGGTGGATGTAGGAAGGGATGGTGGTCATACTTATTTTGGTGAGAGCGGAGTGGTTAGATCCCGGATAGATTTTTGTTTTGTTTCCAGGGGACTGAACCCAGAGTCTTGTGTTGTACAGCGTGCACCATTCACGGTTCATGGCCGAATTTAATGTGTTATGAGTATGGCTGGGGAGGAATATGGGAGAGGAGTGTGGAAGCTGAATGTGTGTTTGTTAGAGGATGTGCAGATTCGTGAGGAGTATGGAAGGATGTTTCAGAAATGGAAAAATAAAATTAAAGATTTTGAGAATATAATAGAGTGGTGGATGTGGGTCAAGATAAGGACAACATTTTTCTTTATTCAGAAAGGCTGTGAGAAAGTAAAAAGAGAGAGAGAAGAGTATAAGTGGTGGCAGAGGAGAAGGGAGTACTTAGGGAGCGTGAGAGAGTGGGATAATGGTTTGGATAATAAGATTATGGAAGTGAAGGAGAAGGTGAGAATGTTTCTGGTGGAAAAAGGAAAGGTGATTGTGGCACAAGCAAAGAGGGTAGTGAAAGAGAAAGATGAACGATGCACCAGTTTTTTTCTTTAAGAAGTTATATGAGAGTAAGAATGTGTTAAGTAAAGTGCTTGATGAAAATTGTTGTGAAGTGGATGGAGGTGAAAGGGTGAGGAATTTTATAGAGCGATGTGGGATGTGATTGGTGATAGTGTGCTCGCCGTATGTTTGGAAGTGTTGAGGAAAGAGGAAATGCCGGAGGGAATGGCTGAAGGAGTAATTGTTATTGAGTTATTTCTTTGTTGAACATGCACTATAAGTTGTTTGCAGACGTAATTGTGGATCGTTTGAGAGGAGTGATAGAGAAAGTTGTGGGTGAGGAACAAGTGTGTGCTGTGCCTGGGAGAGTGATAACAGAGAGTTTGGTGTGTATGAGAGATGTATTGTGGGGTGCGAAAGATAGAAAGCAAGATGTGGCTGTGTTGGCAAGACTTTGAGAAAGCTTATGATCGAGTATCGCATGAGTTTTTGTTTGAGGTATTGATGAAAATGGGGGTGCCTGAGAGGATGATTAGATGGATAAAAGGAATGTATAGAAGGAGTATGAGTAGAGTTCAAGTGAATGGAAGGTTGACGGAGAAAGTATGCTTGGAGGCAGGGGTGAGGCAGGGATGCCCTCTATCCCCAATTTTATTTGTATGCGTTATTGAGCCTTTGATTAGAATGTTGGTGAAGGATAAATGTGTGAGGGGTATGGGTGCGCCAGGGAGTGGTGGGAGGAGTCTGAAAGTGATAGCTTATATGGATTGTGTAACTGTAGTGTGTAGAGATGTGACAAGTTTGAGGAGGGTAGGACTTTTGATTAATATCTTTTGTTTGGCAAGCTGTTTTGGAGTGAACATGGAAAAGAGTGAGTGTAAATTTTTTGGTGAGTGGAGGGTGAAGGATCAATGTGGTTGGGCAGAGTGTGTAGGAAGTATTAAAGTGTTGGGTGTGAGGTTTGATAGAGAATTGTATGGAAGGGACAGTTGGGAAGAGGTAGTGGGTAAAGTACAAAATAATTTTGCTTTTTGGTCTCTAAGGACTTTGTCATTGGAAGGGAAGATTTTGGTGATAAAATCGGTTATAATGCCAATATTATTGTATTTGTATAATGTGTTTCCGGCGCAAGAGAGAGTGATGAGGAGAGTGGTGAGGTTATGTTTTAAATTTTTATGGTCGTCCAGAATGGAGAGATTGAAAAGGGAAAGAGTGATGAAGGAGAAAGGGAATGGAGGGAAGGGAATGGTAAACATTGAGTGTTTTTTGTTAATGAAATATGTTGGGGCATGTGTAAGGATGAGCAAGAAAGAGAGTGTGGCAGGGTGTATGCTGAGATATATGGGGGGAGGTGTGTTGAGGAGACTGGGTTGGTTAGAGGTAGATTTGAAGAAACCAATGTGTTTCATTGCTCCATGGTTTTATGTCAGGATTGAGAAGGGAGTGAAAAAGTTTGATTTGTATGGGGTGACAGGAGAGATGTGGTGTAGAAGGAACAATATGATGGATGTAGTGAGAGTGAAGGAAGTGATGTAGAGTGTGAGAGGGTTGCGAGAGAAAGAATGTGAATTAATGTGGAAGAATGTGTGTATGAAAGATTTAGTAAACAAGCAGAAGGAAATAGCCTGGATGGCAGTGTGGCGGATCCTGCCGACCGGGGAGTTTCTTTATAGAAGGGGGTTGGGGAGAAGTGAGAGGTGTCCCAGGGAGGGATGTGGTGGTATCGAGAATGTAGAGCATGTTTTTTGGAATTGTCGTTTTGCAAAACGAGTATGGAGTTTGGGAAAGTTTATAAAGGGTTTGACAGGGGTGGATAGTGTGTTATTTGAAATGATGATGTGTAGATTTTGTGTGATGGGTAAAAATGAAAAGAGAGTGTTATGGTTTTTGATGAATTACGTGAAAAAAAGTTTGTGGGATGTGAGGAATATTTTGATTTTTAGGAGGGAGTGTTTGAGTGTTAAAAAGTGCGTAGCCATGATCCTTGGGAAAGTTTTTAGCTATGGATTTTGTGATACGTTTAGTCTGGCAAAGAGGGTGCTGAGAAGATCTGGAGGTTCAGATCCTGGAAAGATTGGGTCTAGGGTTGTGATAAAACTGTGTTTTGTTTATGTATGTAAACTTATGACTTTGTTGGTTTTTGATCCCTGGTTCCTTCTCCTTTTAGGGGAAGCTTGGGTAAGATGGGGGGGCGTTTTTTTGAGAGGTTTGTGCTTCATATGGGATATGTGTGGGGTGATGGTTGGTTGTTTGGTTTTTGTGTATTATAAGTTGATTATGTGGGTGGGGGATTGTGAGGGCTATAAAGGGATTGCGTTGAGGTGTATATTGTTATGGATCTTGGTATGTTGAAGATGGGGATTTCCTTTCCCTTGAATATATTGTTTTTATGTATAATTTTTATGCAATTTTAAATAAAATAATTTAAAAAAAAAACACTCTGCTAGGAACTGAGTTCTCATATAGGAAATGTGTGTCATTTATTGTCAAATAAATGTTGGGTTTCTCTGATGTGACTTGGGTTCAAAAATGTTTGTTTGGTTTTGATATGTCCAGGTTTATATTTCCTGTGTGCACTCCTCACCGTCTCATAATGATGACATCATTGCTTGTCTTGTCTTTGTTCCTTTAGTATGAGTAGGAGGTTTTTTTTTAACACCCTTATTTCCTAACAGGTGTAACATGCATATTCACAGTATGTCAGTGAGAGGTTGAAAAAGGCAGTTTTCCCTTGCTAGGAAGGAGTTAAGCCTGGCCCAACAGATACACCTCCTCTCTCTCTATTAATTAGCCTGCACCTGATAGTGACTGGGAGAGGGAGAGAGCTGAGAGCGAGATCCAGATTGCACTGGATGGACACAGACTGGAGAGTGTCTGCATATCTGGGGAATAAGGTCTGCCAGGAAACTGTATGTATTTGACTGTGGGTTTCTGTTAATTTATACTGGAAGCTGGAATAGCCGCTCCAGTAGGACGTAGTGAGGGACACTACTGTTTAGTTAGCTTCCTAAGGTGGAGTAGGCCTTTTTTATTTGTGTTACTTTTGAGTTCTGCTGGAAATTGTTTGTTTAAAAATGGGGAAACGTACCCTGTGGATAATACGAGACTGGGGTCCAACTATGTTGAAATGAACAAAAAATCAACTATTATGATCATTGGCCAACAATTTATCCTCACTTACTGTGAATATGTATATGCAGCTGTGGATATGTATAATTTCTTCTGTGTTTTCATATAGTATTTGCCAATATGCCTACTATGCTTAATGGAATGCTTAACTACTTCTTCTTTTCCTGTTTCCACACTGAAAAGGCTATACAACATGTGCTACTCCAAAGATTATACAGAATGTTCAGCATATGTAATGTATTGGTTTTTTTTTTTTCTGGTTTGATTTACAAATCATGAAATGTTGCTGTACAGGCATTATTAAATGAAAGGAAAATCTGTATTTTGGCCTAGCACAGATGACTGGGGCAATTTCATGTTACTGTGTTATATTACACACAGAATATAGATATTAAAATATCTAAAGTGTGTATCGCGAAATGATAGCTAATTTGCCTACAAACGTCCGGTGGTCATAATAATCTGGCCACTCGGTGTATATGTGTGTGCGCATACAATATACATGTGCATGCAATGCACATATACATGTGTATTATATACACGATATATGTGTGTGCATGCTTTGCATGTATATGCAATGCACATACAGGTATGTAATTTATGCACCTACATGTGCGTGTTTATGCACATATGTGGATATGCATATACAGCACACATATATTGATATACATCTCTCTATATGTATATAGATGTAACATTAGACACATACCACAACCAGTCAGCAGGGACAATATGTACTGCTGACAGTTGTAGTTCCCCTTACCATGTCCAATAGGCTCATCCAGCATTAAATATATTATAATTCTCAAGCAATTTATTATGTATGTAGTGTAGAAAATGTTTGGTGTGCTTTTATCATTATGAACATCAATCTGTGCTTTTGGGGGGGACGTAAGGTGCCCATGCACCTTACCACCATCGCAAGACTTTTGCCTTGCGATGGTGGTAAGACTTTTGTCTTGCGATGGTCGTAAGCTTATTAAAAGCTCGTACGATCTGCCCATCTTGGACAGGCAGATCGTACTTGCGATCATCGAAAGCCCGCCCCGCTTAGGGGCGGGCTTCAAATGACCGCAGTGAGGGGTGGGCTTCCGATCACTGCAAACAGGCAGTGTGCGCGTGCGCACACCGGCCTGTTCGGCAGTTGTCGAACAAGCAGGCCACTAACCAAGCCTGCTTGTTCGACGGAGGACGTGTGACCGTACAGTAGAAACGGTTGCACGCCTTCCATACACTGTACGATTATCGTACGATCGTGGGATTTCCCGCGATTCTCGTACGCGAATCGTACAGTGTATGGGCACCTTTACCAAGGAGTCAATTAACCTTCCTACATGTCTTTGGAGTGTGGGATGAAACCCTTGTGAAAGGTGTCCTAGGTGGGATTTCAAACAGGGAGTCGGGTGCTGTAGGTCAGTTGTTCTAACCTCTAAGCCACTGAGCTGCCCTGAAGGATTTCTGCTCATGAATCTTGGTAGAGCACTGCAAGCAAGTGGCATAAATGCTCAGATAATAAGCAAGATTATTCCCTTTCGACAATCATTTATGCTGGTGGTTGGAGTATTTGGAGAAGGGCTATGCAAGCACAGGGAGAATGCGTACTCCATGTGCATGTCACCTGAGCCATGATTTGAACTTGAGAAACACATGCTGGACGCCAGTTGTTCTAACCCCTGAGCCACTGGGCTGCCCCAAGGGCATCATCATGTTGTTCAAGCAAGTGGCATAAATGCTCCAATAATAAGCAAAATTATTCCCTTTTCACCATCCTATATTCTGATGTTTAGAGGGGAGGTTGGAGAAGGGCTATGCAAGCACAGGGAGGATGTTCAAAGTCCATGTCACCTGAGGCAGGATTTGAACCAGGAGCACAGGTGCTGCAAGGCAGTAGCTCTAACCCCTAAGCCACTGTGCTGAGCAATGGGCATTGTGATGATGAATGTTAGAATGAGATATTTCTACTCCTTAGAAGTGGCTCAGAAACGGTAAGCACTTTAAACTAAAATGTCAGGTTACAATAAGCAATATATTTCCATTTCAACAATCATAATGCCATTAAATATCCTCATGAAGCAATCCTTTAAGCTGTAGCCAGGAAGTAGTGCCTAACACATAGATAACACGCCATCCGCCTATTAACACGCTTTCGCGCAATATGCCTATGTGCGCACGCGCAATACAGGTGTTTTTGTGTGGCGTGTTTATAAGGTTAGTAAATCAACCCCAATGTGTTGATGGTAGGCAAGTGCTTTATTTAAATAGTTTACAAAAAATCATCTCGTAGAAACTTAGTCCACTTCAACAAGTTGCTAAATCAACAAGTTTTAGTTTGTTTTTGGATTGACAGAGAAGCATTGTTGATGGGCATGTGTCCCTTTTCAATACATACTGCTTGTCTCATTGACAGTGGTCTCTGAAACAGGAAGTGAAGTAAAGCTCTCTAACAGTGTTCCCCAACCCCCGGTCCACGGACCGGTACCGGTCCGCGGATCAAATGGTACCGGGCCGCACAGTCTCAGCGTGGTCCGGTCATGCAATATATGGCAGTGCACGGTCCCGGTGTTCGAACACCGGGGCCCCGCACCGCCGACTGGCTTCACAGTGAGGGGGCGGGTGTGACTCACCTCCCCCCCGGCCGCGTCTATAGTAACAGGGGGCGGGATGGGAGGCGAGTCACAGGAGACGTGTGTGTGTCACACGCCCCGCCCCCTGCAGTGAGTGCACACATCGACACATGGCTGCTGCTCCTGGAAGGGTGAGTCTGAGTGGGGGAAGAGGGGGGGGGTGTCTTACATCATGTCATTAGACGTGGATTATAATGGGGAATATTACACTGTAATGTTCCCTATTATAATCTATTTCTCTGTTGTGTACTGCTATTTCT